>NW_005874197.1:5248-19050 GCF_000147115.1 Myotis lucifugus | reverse complement strand
CATAATGGTTTCTTTGTTGATGGGATGATAATGATCTTAGCGGCTCAGGGATGAAAAGGGGCGGCAGGTGATGTTGAGATGGGAGCAGCAGAGCCCGCAGCCAGGAGCAGGGGAAGGATTAGCCCTGAGCTCGCCGCGGGCAGGTCCCCCAGGGCAGGTCCCCCAGGGCAGCATCCTCACTCTGCCCCAAGGGCAGCCAGCCTCCCGCGAGCTCACGGCCCAAGGCCACGCAGGAAAGAGTGTTTGTTGGGCAGTACGGATGACTTCATTTATCCAATTAAATACCAGTTGGTTGTGGTATATTAAACCGAAGTATCTCCATCCCCAACTTTTGGTAGAGATGGCCATAGAACGCGGCAAATGAGATGAGCTTAGTGTTTGATGGCACAGGTGAGGACCAAGAAAAGCTCTGTGTTTAAGGGGAACTGGAAATGGGAGCATGTGAAGACCATTGAACCTATAGTAGAGCCTCTGTTAAGAAACAAATAGAGTCAGCTAGGGCTTTGTGTCCTTTATTGCTATATCACCCTGAATTGTAATTTTCGGTTTACTGACTGGACTGCCTCCTACCCTAGACCAGGAGCCCTTGAAGACCAGACAGACTCTGGTTGCTGCCTGGTACCAAAGACAGTATCAGCTTTTAGAAGAGCCTCGGTTGGGGTCTGTCAAATAAAAGTAGGAAGCAACAGACAGTGTCCTTTCCAGTGACCTGAGAGCTGGTAGCGCCTCCTGAATGAGTTCACTCAACTTTCCTGAATTGTGAGCTTTGGATGAATAATCCTGGCAGTGCCAAGCATTAGTGGTGGTAAAAGTTTAAATTAAGTTGATGATCATTACAGTAAACATTTTGCAATGTTTAGTTTAAATATTAATATTTAATTTACTTATAGCTTGGTTCTTTTTGTCAGCAACTCTTTCCTCTGGGTATGTTTCTTTGTCTGCATATTTCCTCCTGTATAAGCAGCACAGTAACAGCCTGAAGCTTTGTCTTGTTAGGAGGTAGATTCAGCTACCTCCTTTAGGTGCTTAGCAATCTGATCAGGAAGTTTTCCGTTAAGCTTGACTTAAGTCTGCCCCCCTTTAATTTAAATCCTTTCCTTTTTGCTCTGACCCCAGTGGTTGACAGTGTGCATGTGTTTATAGTGACACTTGCCCAATCACTAGGCAGTGGCTTTATTTTGAAAGCCCGTTTTTTTTTTTTCTGTTTTATTCCCTTCTTTTATAAGTAAGTTATACATATTCCTGTCTGAACCTCAGAATCTTTTGGTCTATTATTTGCCTTCTTCTTGGTGAAATAACTCACTAGTTGGTAAAGGTATTTGAATAAGAAGTTTTGATGGCTTTGCTAGCAATTAGCTGCACTTTTTGGAATTTACCTTTCCTGCCATGGTCTTGATTCTTTATTTTGTATATTCCTGTACTCTTCTAAAGACAAACCTGAGGGAAAGTTACTCACCGTAACTGGGTAGTCTTCCAAAGTCAGTGGCTTCCTGTGTGTGGTGGGGCCACTCCAGCTCTGTAGTCCTCACCTCCTGCAGCTCTGCTCCTGATCTGGAACAACAGGAAGCTCTTGGCCCAGAGGTCTGCCGTTGGTCTGAAATCCTTCCACTGGATGATTCTGCTCTAAATTTTCAGTTTATCAAAAGGGAAGGAGCCCTGGTAAGGTGCTCAGTTGGTTAGAATGTCATCCCTATACGCCAAGGTTGCCAGCTCAATCTCCAGTCAGGGCACATGTAAGAAGCAACCAGTGAATGAATGCATGAGTGGGTGGAACAAAGGAGTCATTGTTTCTCTCAAATCAATCAATAATTTTTTTACAAAAATGGAGGGAGAACAAAAAAAGAATTCGTTAGGATATAAACTGTGCTGCAATGCGAGATAAAGCCTTTAATGTGACGTCTAGGATTAGAATGATGATAAAGTATACATTTTTTTTTCTTACTAGATTCACTTACTGTTTAGATTCTTTTTATTCTAAAGCCTTTGAGTACTATATTTCAGTGATCCTATTTGTCATTTTAGACTGGTGTAAAAATTGTTACTGAGAAATGAGGAAGAAAGGAGCCAGAAATCATTTTTCTTGTAAAGCATAACAAAACAATTACAGCATCAGCTCCTTTTCCTACCTTCATTTCACCCCTGTACAGAGAGAGTATGGCTGAAAGGCAAGGAGGTATGATTGTTAGAAGTGGGATCTTTTAGATTATTTAGGTCAGCTGTATAATTTGAGAGAATACACGAATGCATTAGAAAAGTGAAGGGGGAGCTCCTAGAAATTGTGGTCTTTTAAAAATCCATTTAGAATGTGGTACCTATTTTTGTAATCTTTGAATTTAGAGCTTTATTATGTGGTATTTACATCTCTCTTTAGTGTCATATTTTGAACATGAGCTATCCAAAATAGGCTTTTCTACTGTTTTGGAGGAGAAACACTAGCTCACAGAAAAACACACCTTGTGATGTTCAGGTAGCTGGTACATTGCCTTTATCTCACTTTTTGGCATATTTGAATGGTTTAGAAAATCTATACTTCTCTAATCTTATGAACAGTAACTGCATCTATATTGCCTTTGTTTCATTTTATATCCTTATTTTTGTCTAATTCTCTTATCTTAATTTATTGTTTTCTCATATTTGTCTGAGCTACATCAAATTATTTTTTTCAACCAGGCAAAGTATAAATACAATTTAAAGTGATTTATAAATTCTAAGTTCTTTTCAATTCCTAGATCTTTTTATCTTTCCTATTCAAGACTCTACAATGATTCGTTCTCACCTGGTTTAGCAACTCTAAATTCCTCATCTCAGTTCTCTCAATTAGTTTTCTGCCTACCATCTCCACCTGTCCCAAACATTTAATTTTCTTGAGTACTCACTTTCCTTGATTACCTTCAGAAGTAGGACTCACACCTCTTTACATGTGTTGATATTATGTTTTTTAGTGTTCTCTCTATTTGTGTTTGCTCTCAAGTCATCTATGACTTTCCTCTAGCTGTTAATCGATATTAGAGTAAATAACTACTGTCTCCTTAATTTTCAGGCACTTGCCTGGTCATTTTGCCTCCTTTGCTTTCTATAAACTGAGCAAAGAGTAGGGGAGGGATGGAGAGAGTCAAATGGAAGTAGTAAGAAGCTGGCCTTGAAGGTTTGTCTGATTCTAGTAAAATAAGTAGGATTTGAGGAGGGAAGGAAGGAATGTTTAAACATGGGCACCTTTGAAATATGGTCATAGGGACAGGATCTGTTGATTTTTAAAAATAGTTGTGAAGGGGAAAGAGGAAATGATGAATCTTCATAGGTTGTACAGAAAGAGCTCAAATGCAGTAAGCTGGAGTAGTTGAGCTATAAGCCCTGTTATTTTCGGTGCATTGGAAACTTTGAAGGTCTGGTGTGCACTCTCCCATTGTTTTGATTTTTAATTTTTGTGGTCACTTGTTAATTTAGTTGAAATTTTAAGTAACATTGTAGGGGGTGTAAAGGGACGTGGATTTGAAAAGATTAAGGAAGCACGGTTGTTAAAAACTAGTATTTCAAAAGAGGTGCCAGGATGTAGGTTTAAAAATTATTTAGTGGCTATAACTAAGTAATTAGGAAAAGAGGAGAAGCTGATGATGGGGAAAGCATCCTTCAGAAATTCTAAAGTTGGAACTAGTGATTTTACTGTAAGAAAAAAGGCATATGGTAACAAATAACTTTTTTAGTAACTGACTTTCTGCATTTACCTACTTTTGAAATATGATGGGAAAGATACTTGATTTTAAATCTATAGTAAAGATGCTTTCTTTTACATAGAAACTATCATAATTATAAACAAAAATTTCATTGGTTAATCTGGAATTGAAATCTACCTAAGAGAGTTTTTTATTCCTTTGAATAAACAGAATTTTATAATGGTCAGGATGGTTCTAATCTATTCAATGCATTATGATGTGGCACTTACTGCTCCTAGCAGAATAGGTGTGTCCAGCTGTACTAGAGACTTGGTGTATAACTCATTCTAAAAGAGGAGTGTCCAGAATAGCCCTTAAAAGGTATTTGGCCATAATCTATTTAATATAAAGACATCTGATAATTTGATTATATGATTCTGTATTGTAATAAGACAGTAAAACCATCAGATAGTTAATGTGAATTATGAACTCTGGATTGGTGTTCTTTGAATTCTGATATGGTACTTTCCCCAAGAGTTGAGTCTGTAAATTGTTGGCCCTCGTAAAGTGATGTGCCTTTCTTCTGAACCAACGTAAGTCAAGGAATACTTGCGTTTACTGAAGAACCATAAGGAATATACTTTTTGCTTCCTTTGGGATGCTAAGTGTAATTGTATTTCTTTGTAAAAATCCCAAAGTGTCCACATGATATATTTCTTTAAAATCTCAACTTTTTTTTGGATGAATATTAAGTACCTATTTACTCCATCATAGAGACTCTTAGTCTTTAAAAGGGTCTGATGCCTTCGTTTTAGGATCACTAAATGTTTCTAGAAGGTGTTGCATGTTTGCAAAAGATTGTCATTATTACAGTTACATGATTGAACATCTGGGTAGGTGTTGTGCTTTACATAAATTATCTCTTTAAGAGTTAAAACAACCCTGCAAGGTAGATATATTAGCCTCATTTTCTAGGTGAAGACACTGAAGCTGAATGAGATTTGCCAAAGGCACACAACCGTATGGTGGTGGTGACCTAATGCCAGTGCTGCTATGCCACCACATTGCCCAAGGACTATGAGAAGTATGTGACATGCATAAATCAATTTTAGGGTGTTGTTTTGACTTTATTAGATAGAACTGGATAACTTATTGTTAATGTTAGCATCTATAAGCTGCTGATAGACTAGTGGCAACTCTATAGGGACCTTGGATTTCTCTGAATCATTGGTGTATGCAAATCCAACTGTATTAGGGAGAGAATACCAGCCAAGAAAACAGTGGAGGTGATTCAGTCTCACCAGGCCAATTTGGTGTTTGCTGTGGAAAGAGGGAAGCTGTCTGCCTTCCACAATGCAAGCACATCACTGCTAAATTGGGACTGAGTATCAAAAACTCTAAGTATTACAGTTGGGCTCAGCTTGAGAGCAAAGTGATTCTGTTTAGAAGGAGAAGTGGACTCAGTGGGACTTTTTTGAGACATGGGATATCAGTATTCAATATGATACCTTCTTCAAGGATTTTCCCTGGTATTTTTTTTTTTTTTTTTTTTTTACTATTCCTGATTTGAAAACTACTCTATCCCTGGATTACGTGGGACTGGACTGTGTGTAGGAGTACTGAGTCACAACATTTCATAGTTGGACAGAGCTTCTAGCATCTTACTCTATTCAGGAACCCTTGTCCCATCACATTGTGGGTAGCCAACTGAAACCCCTAATATTGTTGAGTATCTGAGTTTTAGTTTATTTTTTTGTTTTTTAATCCTCACCCAAGGATATTTTTTCCATTTTTTTTTCTTTGAGAGAGTGGAAGGGAGGGTTTGTGGGGGTTTGGGGGAGACATGGATGTGAGAGAGACACATGGATTGGTTGCCTTCTGCACAAGCCTGTTATGCCCAGATTTCAAGATCCCCACAGACCAACAGGGAGCCTGCCAGTCCCATGCAAAAGCATAAGAGTCCGTATTTCAAACCCGGGTTTGGCTCCCCTACCCTCCTTACCGACTCAACGGCAAGCCAAGTGGCAGAGAGAGAAAACTCTGTGTGGAGAGGGGTTTTATAGGGGGGTTGGAGTAAGGGGCGGAGAAAGGACTGTGCTCTGCCGATTGGCCAGGCGCAAGTCGGTGTCTTGTTCCTGGGTGTGGCTAGCAGAGGCTTAGACTTCCGGGAAGAAGCTCCTTGCCAAGCACGTGGCTGCCCCAAAATGGAGGACACAGGATAAGATGGAGGGCGTAGTCCTCGCCCTTTCAAAGCCCTGACCTAGAGCAGAGATTGAAACCTGCAACCCAAGTATGTGCCCTTGACTGTGAATCAAACCCTTGGTCTCAGGGCTGATACTCTAACCACTGAGCCAAACTGGCCAAGGCTTCATGTCGAGTAACACTCCCTCCACATTCTGCGTGGAGTAGGGTTCAGTATCTGAAAGAGGAGCCGCACAACAAATGAGAGAAAAAGACACGAGATAATTTCACAATATTGGGGGACCAGGCGGGCAAGTCCCGAAGGACTTCCACCTATCTCAGGCCTGACTTCCACCTATCTCAGGGCCAGGTCGCTCTAAGCTTTTATTTGATCTGGGGTAGCCCTAGGGTAAGGAGGTTTGTCTGGGGTAACCCTAGGGTAAGGTGGTTTGAATGACACATGGATTAGCTCATTGGTAGACAATTTCCAGAAATAGGCAGAATATCTGATCAACAATAATCAACAAGGATCTACACAAGTATCTAAGGAATTAAGGGAACTAAGGTGGGGATGCTTCAGCTATTATTACCTAAATTAACTGGGTGGTTCCTAGATTAACTGGGTGGTGCAGTTCTGACCTTTGCTAGGACTTCAAAGGTTACTAGCTTTTGGGGGTCTCTGTCTAAACAGCTAGTGAAGACAATGAATAATGGACTCCGGCAGCTTCACTGTATTATTTTGACTCATTTGGTAACTACATGTGTGGATACATTCTCTCTAATGAAGTTTTAATGGTGTTTTACTTACTATAATTGAATAAATGATTTGGTATTTACCAACTGTTCAATACAGAAAAACCTCTTATACAGAAATACATTCATAAACTTTTAGGAATTCCCAAATTCATGAGTACACTTTTGGTATATAGTTTACTCAGTTGTATCACCTGTAAAATGGAAATAATACCTACTGATGGGTTGTTTCTGAGGATTAGATGCAGAGGCAGGGCAGTAGGCTAGGAGCTCTAACTAAATGAGACAATGTGGAGAGGCACTGGGCAAAGGAGAAAAAAGAGACTAGAACATCTCTCTTGTCCCTGAAGTAGCTGAAAGTCTTGTAGGTGGAATTAAGTCTGTTACATAAAGTAGACTTTTATAAAACTGCTGTAGGGAGGGATTCAGAAGAGAGTACTGCATGAGTGATTGAGTGTAAGTTACAGAAGGTATCTTGGAGAGAGCTTTTGTGCTTATATTTTTAGCATGAGAATATGTTTAGTTGAAAGGTGTTTGTGTCTTGAATAAAAATATGACTGCTTCATGTGCTTGCTTAGTATTTCTATTTTGACCCAGAATTTTTACTTTTATAGTGCCAAAATAGAAAATGTACTTTTTTAAGTTAGTAATGTTGTATATAAGTTTTATGCACTGCATGTTTCTAAATTTAAGCCTTGTGAATTTTGCCATTAAAATTTATCTCTGAATTTTGTTGTCCAGGCCTGTAGGTGGAGCCTTATCTTTGTTTAGAAAGCAGAGCTGTCTTCTATACGTAGTATATACACGATGGGGCAAAAGTAGGTTTAAAGTTGTAAGTACATGAAACAGAGTTTATTCCTGTGTTATTATTAAGTATTGTATTATTTTCCATGCAAACAGCTGTAAACTACTTTTGCCCCACCTTGTAATAGTACAGATGAATGCTTAACTGCAAAGAATAATTCTGTTGCTCGCTAGTTCATGAAGTGGCTAAGTAATTAACATTTTTCTATGAAATCTAATAACTGATTTTTATAAAAATTTCCCTAGATAATAAAACTACATGAAATTTTATTCTATTTGAAAACCACTAATATACATGTATTAAGGTGGGTGATTTTCTTTTTTTTTTAAATTTTCTGAATGCTCAATAAATCTTTTGCGGGTGTCCTCACCATAGAATGGAAAAGGGCTTTTGGCCCAGCTGGCATGACTCAGTGGTTCAGTGTCGACACCAGGAGGTCATGGTTCAATTCCTGGTAAGGCACATGCCCAGGTTGCAGGCTCCATTCCCCAATGTGGGGCATGCGGGAGGCAGCCTATCCATGATTCTCTCTCATCATTGATGTTTCTATATTTCTCTCCCTCCCCCTTCCTTTCTGAAATAAATAAAAATATATTTTTTACAAAAAGAGAGAAAAGGGCTTTTGTATTAGGACATTTTCTTATCCCTAGTGAATGAACTAGATCAGCGGTCACCAACCTTTCGGACCTCACGGAACTAGAACTAGACCTCACGGACCGCTGAACTAGATAACTTATAGGAACTTGGCTGTACTTAAATTCCCTGGTTCGTTTGTTTTGTCCAGTTAATTACACATACTTAAAGCTCAAATGGGCCATAGATGCTGATTTCAAGAGTTAAAAAAGAGCTTTTCCTAATTAAAAGCAAAACCAAACCCACAGTGCTTATATTTGTTTGGTGTTTATTTTTTCTTTTCCATAGTTTTCATTTCTGTAAATATGATTTTTTCATAAGGCTGCATCATATAATAGTTTTGTTTATCTTTAAAATGTTTAAGTATATTATTTTTTATATATAGCTTTAAAGTTCAAATAGTACTTTGAGGTATATTATGAAAAACACCAGTCTCTTCCTCACTGCTGATGCTGCTTAATAGAAGTAACTTCTTTCAACTCATACCTGTTTCTTGTGGGATTTAAGTTCATATTTGTATGCTTATACTACTATAACTTGGATTTTAAATTTTAGACATTTTCTATGCATTTCCTACTATGCAAAATGAGGATTCATCTTTTATAATACCTTCCTTACACATTTCCCTCTACCTTCCTAATACAGTTGTATCATAACTTTTTATTTTCTCAATATTCAGTGTTCTTATTTTCATGACTAAATATTGTTCAGAACAAGCATGTGCGATGATTTTATTTCTTTTCCTGTTCAAATTTTTGTTTTCTCTGGACGTAATTGTTTTGTTGGCTTATGCTTCTCAGTACCAATCACAAATTCAGGCCCCCAATTTCTGACAGAACTAATACAAAACTTCCCAGTGCAGTCAATACCTCACCTGAATCCCAGTAATTTCTCCTGGGTTGGTCCTGTTTACTAGATATTCCTTTCAGCGTGCTTCCTCATTTTGGTGGGCACATCCTCCTCTAGCTTTTTGAGAAAGGGATTAGAGGAGGTCATGTCTATGAGACACCTTACAGGTCTGGAAATTTATTCTAGCCTACTTGATTGGTAGGCTGGCTATGAAATGCTAGAATGAAAATAATTTGAAGTCCCAGCTTTTAAATTTGTTTCTCTCTCCCTCAACTTCTCTTTTTCTATCATTTCCCATTTTCTCAAGATTTTTACTTGTTTTAGCACCTTTTTAAAAAGTCTCTCCTTATTTTCTCATCTCTTGATGAATTGCCTTCATTTGTGATTTTCAGTATTGGTCCCTGGACTGTTCATGGTCAGGGAGTGATTGGAACACCTGGGAAGTGCCCTGCTCAACTTGGCTTCATGGTGAACCTCCAGTCCTGGGCTTGTTTTGTATCCTTGCTCCTGGCTAAAAGGCAGGTATGTCACCGGCCTCAATCAGTCAGAAGGGCATATAAACATGAGAGAATATAGTGCAGTGATGGCAAACCTTTTGAGCTTGGCATGTCAGCATTTTGAAAAACCCTAACTTAACTCTGGTGCCGTGTCACATATAGAAATTTTTTGATATTTGCAACCATAGTAAAACAAAGACTTATATTTTTGATATTTATTTTATATATTTAAATGCCATTTAACAAAGAAAAATCAACCAAAAAAATGAGTTCTCGTGTCACCTCTGACACACGTGTCATAGGTTCGCCATCACTGATATAGTGGGTGCTTCTCAGGTCTGGTGAAGCTTCACCTCACAAGCAGAATCATCTGCAGCTGTGTGTTCTCATGAACTGTTTGGGAAGTGGCCAAGCACTGGATACTGCAACTCTGATTGAGAGCATGATGTGCATCTGCTTTGTGTAGCTCTGCCCACTGAAGGTTTCTTAATCCTTTGCCCTTAAAAAAATTGCGGAGCCTTTAACATTGTCTTTTGGCATCTTTCTGTCCCGACTGCCTTTGGTGGAGCTCACAAAAGTGCAGTCCCTCTCCATCCTTTGTCCTGGACACTTGATGGGAACTTTCAATTTGGAAAATTGTGTCTTCAACTCCGGGAAATTTTCTTATCGTTCTCATTTTTATGTATTTTCTTTCTTTCTTTTTCTTTTTTTTTTTGGCATACCTCTGTTAACGTGGGCTTTGTTTGAGCACTTCCTTGTCTTTTTCTTTTTCTTCATCATTTTTTGTCTTTCAAAAACCTGACTTCTTTCATTTCCTATAATTTTTCTGTAACCATTCTCTTTGTACTTGTGGGTTTACCCCTTTTATATTTCTTTGCTGTTACGTTAGTGAGTGTATTCATTTGCTAGAGCTGCCTTAACAAAGTTCCACAGACCGAGTGCCTTAAACAACAGAAATTATCACAGTTCTGGTGGCTGGAAGTCTGAAATCAAGGTGCTAGAAGGGTTGATTCCTTCTGAGGCTGGGAGGGATAGTCTGTCGTGCCTCTTTTCTAGCTTCTGTTTGCCGGCAATCTTCAGTATGTCTTGTCTTGTAGGCGCAGTACCCTATCTCTGCCTTCATGTTCACATGGCTTTCTCCCTGTGTATATGTGTGTCTGTCTTTGTGCCAAATTCTCCTTTTATAAGGAAGCCAGTCCTTCATTGATTTAGGGCCCACCCTAATGGCCTCATTTTAACTTGATTACCTCTGTAAAGATCCTATTTCTAAATAAGGTCGCATTTTGAGGTAGTGAGGGTTAAACTTCAACTTATCACTTTTGGGGACAATTCAGTTCATAACAGTGAATTTCAAGAAAAGTGTGTGACATCTGTGTTTAACAGAAGGTCTAGTTATAGCAGTATTTTCAAAGATGGTTTAGTCACATCTATCTTCACTGAAGATCAGAAACAGCTCTCGGAAGTACTTTTTAGATTACAGCTGGAGATTTTTGTTCAGATTTTTGTGTTACTGTGAAATTTCCACTCATTTCCCGAATGTTTAACTTAGTATCGGAGTCATCTCATTTTCTACTCTTGCTTTGTTTCTGAAGTAATTTGAAGGTTGTAAAAACAACTAAGGAAAGAATAGCAGCAGTGTCTTGTGTGAAAGTAAATCTTAAGTATGTGTGAACATGATCTTCCAGGTTCTGATGCTCTATCTCCCATGTTACTTATACCCTATTTCTTTTTCAGATGTGAGCCTTCCTGGAGTTTGTTGGTTTTTTAAAATTCTGTCATACATTTTCTTGTTTTTGGCTTCCTAAGCCCTTTACCTAGAATAGCCTCTTAACCTTCCTTACTTTCTGAGAGCATCACTCTTTAATTTCCTTCATAATAGTTATCCCAGTCTAAAATTTTATTTTTCATTTGTTTTCTCTCTCTGTTAGAATCTAAGTGCTATGAGAGCAGGTAACTCATCAGGCAAGTTCAATGCTTGATCCCAGTTTGAAATAGAATAGTGCCTGGCACATCAAAGTGGACTCTGCTTTTAAACAGATCAATGAGTGAAACAAGCTTTCTTTTCCGGTATTCCAAATGTTGTTTCACTGACCTGTAATTGTTCTTGGAAGTCCTTCTCTCTAGTTGAAGTAATTCAGCACAGCCTTTCCTGGCATTTGTTTTGCATAGCTACATCCAACAAGGACACAGCTCAAACTAGAATGATGGGTGATGCTGATAGCAGTGGTGCAGTTGGCCTCCATTTCCACAGCCTCTCCCTTCATCCTCCCACATGTTCTCCCAGAGTCAGGAAAGGGAGCTCCCTATTCTAATATTTCTGAAAAGTTCAACTGGGGTCCCAGTAGGCACTGTACAAAATAAAGCAGGGCATGAAATTTGAGCTGTATTTTAATTGGCATTGGTGGAAGATTTTTACACATCTCCATTTCCCTAGGACCCTCAAAAGACACCTGCACAGGATGCCTATATTTGTGAGCAGTATCTCTGCATAGGTACTAGTATATAGGCATTGACATCCCTGTTTCTTGGCCTCATGGTCGTCATGTTCTATTTAACTGAGACAGATGGGCTAAGGCAGTTCCAAAGAGCAGTAGAGAAGTGGTGAATTTGTGCTTCCTGATCTTCTAGTAAAAGACTTCCCTCTGGGAAACTAGGGGGCTGCATTCCTGAGAGTTAAATGCAAGATACATTGGAGGTGTTTGAAAAAACTGAGTGTAATGGGAAATGAGGAATTATCCTAGTCACTTTTATGACATCAGCTCAGTAAGCTGGTGGATTGGTACTTGTTTTTTACTTGTTTCTTTTCTTTTTTAAAAAATTAGTAATGAGGGAAGATCCTCCTCTGCACCTATAGGAAACATTTTAAGATGATTGATGTAGTATGTTGGTTGGTCCAATTTTTTATGTAAAATCATGGCACTGTTTTGATTTCTTCCTGACACACCAAAGGGCTACAGGCACAATGGCTTGATATTCTGATGATGTCCCAAAGGTGATTGCTATAGCTTTAATTTCATTAATATTTCTTTGAATTTCAGTTTGATTTAGAAAAATACAAGCTTCCAAAAATAAGCGTACATATTCATGAAGTGTTGAATCTGGCACCTCTTATGCAAAAAGTTTACAATTAGCTTTGGAGTTCCTAGCAGATTTAGAGAACTTGGTGTCTGTGGCAAGGTCTCTGTAAAATCAAATGATTCTTTCTGTGTGATGGTGAGGAGAGGGGAATGGCATGTGGCTCTGTTGTTCTGAGATATATTATTTGATAGGTACATAGACACATACATACATACATACATACATACTGTCATGGGATGTGAACAAATAGTCAGTTCTTTCCTGCAGCCTCACAGTGCTTATTGAGATGGGGTGATGGATGATAATTGATGGATAGTATTCATGATGAAAAATATTACTATTTAAATAACAAGTACAATATGTTGTTAAGAAATCTAAAGGGGTTCAAATATATGGTAATGGTAGGAACACAGATGTTGAATTGTAATCTTGTACACCTATAAATTATGTTATTAACCAATGTTACCTCAGTAAGTTTAGTTTAAAACTATTTTGCTGAACAGTTCATCCATAAAACTACATTCCACCAAAGTAATTTTCAGGAGGAAAGATTATAAGGAAAAAGAGAGGTAAAAGACATAAGAGTGACAGAAATTTGATTATTTCCTTTTCACTTTAGTTGTAGTATTTTTTTATTACAAGATTTATACGTTGTGTTAAAGAGAACACTACAGGGCCAATGGTGTCACGTGCTACAGCCATGATATCGAGGAAAAAGTGAAGGCAGAAAATATATAAAATGGAGTCACTTTAATCAAGCTGCTAAAATTATTAACATTATGAAGGTTGAGGTATGAGGAAAGACTTTATTTTTGTTCTAACTAGCCCTGAAACTTAAAAATTTTGAACTTTCTAGTCCTTAATCATAAAAAAATGTAACTGTAAAGGAATATGACAAGAACTTACCAATCAAATGTACATTGCCCAGGTTAGTGACAATATGTTCATTTCAATGATGCAGTCATTCTCAGAAGCATTCTTTTAAAATTGCTTTCAGAGTCTTTAAATACAGGGTGAGGCAAAAACATGTTTACAGTTGTGAATACATGAAACAGTTTATTCTCGTGTTATTTATAATTATTGTATTATTTTCCAAAGGAGCAACTGTAAACCTACTTTTGCCCCACCCAGTGTATATCCTTTTGTACTCACTTCTGACCTGGAGTGGAGAAACCTAACACTGTGCTTCCTGAAGTACCTTTACTTACTCAGTGTTGTAATACACTCGTTCACTCCTGTCAGTTGTGAGTTTATAGCAAAATATTTGTTTCTATTTACTATTTTCAAATTTTATAATAATATGACTTGCATTTTAACAGAATTTCTTTTATATATATTTTTTATTGAGAGAGGAAG
>NW_005874197.1:0-3316 GCF_000147115.1 Myotis lucifugus | reverse complement strand
GAGAGGGAGAGAGAGATAGAAACATCAATAATGAAAATCATAGATTGGCTGCCTCCTGCACACGCCCCCTATTGGAAATCGAGGCCGAAACATGGGCATGTGCCCCGACTGGGAATCGAACTGTGATCAGGTTCATAAGTCAATGCTCAACAGCTGAGCCACTGAAGCTGGGCATAATTTTTTTTACTAAAAACTTTAGTTTTCTCACCTCTTTATTGGTAATTCAGTAGAAATATATTGTTACTCCATTGTATGACCACTGGGGGGGAGTATCTTATTTTTATGTTTTGTGTTAAAATCAGAATGTAATTTGTGGCATAATGATATTTCTATTGAACCAGTGTAACCCAACTTCAAAATAAGCAAATTTCAAGTTAAGAAGTTTTAAATAAATTCTTAAATCTTCTTAAACCTAGTTTCACTTACTAATGGGATTAGTAGTAGAAAAAAACACACAATGTATATATTCTACTAATGTTACTATCAGTTGTGAAATCTAAACAAGATTCCAACTTTCTTGACTAGCAGTTTAGTTTTGTTTCTCTAAGATGAACTTCGGAAAGATTTAAGTCTTGGGAAAAAAGTATCCCAACTTCTACACACCTTAAAAAAAAAAAGATAATGAAGAAACTATGCAAAAGTAAAAAGTAATTTTTTTAAATATTCAACCATTATCCTTATCTGAGCCTATAGAGAAAAAGTTTGACAATATACAGTAGCATTTTTCTTTGAAAAGTCACATGTGTGATAAAGAATTATTGGTTTGATTTTTAACTCTTACTTACCAAGTCTGCAAAGCCACCACTCAAGTGACAGGCTGGAACCAAAATATTGGGTACCAGTTTGGGGGTTACATGATCCAAGGTCACCATAGGAGAGGAAGCCGGAGGTGTGTGCCTCTTGATTAAACAGATGTTGGAAGATGATCTCACCATCTGTTGCTCCATGTTGCATGCTCCCTTGCAGTCAGAACATTCTGCGAGTCATCAATCCAAACACTGAAATAATTTCAATACTAGCAGGAAACTGAAGTGACTGGCCTTGGGCCTGCTTGTCATGTAAAATGCATTTGAGGCAAAGGTTGCCAGAACAGAGGTCATACCCTCCAATCTCTGCCCTCCTGGATCTCACCTCTCTTGTTAGGCCTTTCTTCCTCTTTCCTGCCAATCTGTATCCCCTTTCCTGCTAGCACTTTCTCTTGTCTTAACCTGGCATTGTGGGAAAAAAGGTGCTGAACCAGAAACCTGGTGTCAACTAAGTGGGTGAGCTGGGGCTAATTGCCTGACCCCGTTCTGGGCCTCAGTTTCTTCACATTTAAAATGGATGAAGTTTTGCCCTGGCCAGTGTGGCTCAGTTGATTGAGTGTCCTGCCATGTACCAAGAGAGGTCATGTACAGGAGGCAGTCGATTAATGTTTCTCTCTTTACCTCTCCCTCTCTCTCTCAAATTCATAATAAAATAAAATAATAAAATAAAAATAATTAAATTAAATTTAAATTAAATATAAAATAAAATGGATGAGGTTTTTCTCCATTTTTTTCTCTTTCCCTGTGTCTTCATCCTCCCATCTACCCTCCTAGTTAAATTTTCCCCCTATATATTTTCTCATCTCTTCCAAGTTTTATTTCTTCTGATTTTTCTTCCCTCCCCACCCCACTTCATCACCTTCTTATATAGTTTCTCCTTAATCTCCTTTGTCTCCCACCTCTTATTTCTCCTTCCATTTTTTTTCCACTGGCAGTACCCCAGTATCACTTTTTTCTTACTACTCTCTGGTGTCAGGGATTCGGAACTGCAGAACTACATGGAGGAAGAGGTTTGGGTTTTTATACAATGCATAATATTTAGACTTTCCAAAAAATCACTTCTCGTGAAAGGAAGAATTTGTGTACATGATGCGTATTGAATTAGATTACAAGTGCCTGTGGGCACTTCATGTACTCTAGGCTCAAATTAATATTTGGTAGGCTGGGCAGCAAGCAGTGTAACAAATTGAACGTAAGGAAACTTTTCCATTTCTGTTTGGTGAATTTTTATTCTGCCATTAACATTTTATTATGTGTATATAAGTGATATATTGCTGCAGTAAACATTATCAACCCCTGTTTATTTTGTCAACCATTTGGAAATTTTATCTTTTTTGTAATGTTTAAAGGTAGAAATAAAGTTTTAACAATATGAACATCATTAAAAGTTAGAGGACCAACTAGTATATTGTTGATGAATTATAGCAAAATACTTTTATGGAATGAAGAAAATTCTGTCATCTTTAGTTATTCATTAGTAGAATTTTGGCTGAATATCCTTTTTTACCTCCCTTGCTCTCAAGATTGTCTTAGAGTTCTGAAGTAGTATTGTCCAATGGAATGTTATGGGAGCCACATATGTAATTTTAAATTTTCTAGTAATGTTAAAAAGTAAAAAGAAAAAAGCAGGTAAAATTAACTTTAAGAATATATCTTATTTAATTCAATATATCCAAAATGTTATCATTTTAACATGAAACCTATATAGTATGTAAAAAGTAATGAGATTATTTCACGTTCTGTTTTTATTCTAAGTCTGTATTTTATACTGATAGCACTCTTAATTGCTACTAGCCGCATTGCAAATATGACCACATATGGCTAGTGGCTATTTGTAATGAACAGAACAGTCCTAGATACTGATAAATAAAAATAGTATATTTTAATTTAAAAATTAATACATTTTGTCCATCTGTATTTTAGGTTTGTTTAAACAATTCACTTGAAGCTCCTATGTTGACTTACTGAGAGCTAGAAATTCCAAGAATGTTTGAATTTTACAATGTTGCATTGTCACACTCTTTAAGTTAAATAAATGGTTCATTATTATATTATTATGTAATAATATAATTATAATAATATTAATATACTTAATATGTTAACACTTTATTATTTGTTCATTATTTACAGTCCTGAGCAGGCTATTTCTCTTCCAAAATTGTGAAAATATGTTGGGTCATGCCAGTATGACAAAGTAAAAAATTTTGGGTAATTGAGTTCTATAAAGCATATATAACCCAGCTGTCTTTGGGAAGCTCGTTGATACTTACAAATATACATAAATGATTTTCCCTTGCATGATTACTTTATATAAGCATACTTCTCCATATTATAGTTGTTTTTATTTCTAAAAACAAGGATGTGATTGATTTAGAGAATCATTAACTCAATCCCTGTCCTGTGTGATGGAAGCTGCAGTGACCGTCATGTGATTGGGTAGGACTTGGTACCTATCAGTGTAAACACAATTCACAGCCTGTTCCATGCCCTTTCTTATCTCCTTCAGAGAG
>NW_005874196.1:6132-17629 GCF_000147115.1 Myotis lucifugus | reverse complement strand
CAGAGAGAAGGAGGAAGGGCCAGTCGATCCTCCGCAGTCTGCAAGTCATTTCCTTCAGTGCAGCCTGAAGGCAGCTCCGTGTCCAGGTGTCGGCATGTGGACTAGAGCAGCACGCATGTGTGCGTGCATGCATGTGTGTGGTGGGGGTCAGGGCTCAGGCTGGGCCTCACACCAGGTGGCCTTCACCCCCCCAGCCTGCACTGTGCCCCTGCAGCGGTGACTGCACACCTGGCACCCTGGGCCCTCAGGCGGGGATCTGAGCAGAGGGACCCAGAGTACAAGCTCAGCCTGGGAACAGGTGGTGACCTTTCTCGGCCTCACGGAGCAGGTGGAGCGAGAGGAGAACCTGGAGAAAACCCGAGACACGGGGCGCGCTCTCTGCACCCTCCGTCGCCGGGAGGGCGGTGGCAGTGTGCTGGAGACTGTGCTGGGGGCCCCTCGGACTCCGCGCCTCAGAAAGTCGCTGTACAGTCAGTCAGACAGACGAATCCCCAGGACAGAAGTCAGAATTCCCAGTTCCCGGGAAACAGTGGGAAGCTTCCCATTTTCCATTTAGGTTTCATTCAAAGAGCAGGGGAAAGGGAGGGGGCGGGGCCCACCGAGGCTCTGGGTCTCAGAGGGACCCCTTTCCTGTTCCCAAGTCATGGGGGAGGGCTAAGGGGGGGGCTGGGGGGAGGAGCAGGGTGCCAAACCATGGCTTCATCAGTCACGTCAGCATCTGCGTTGAAAGCCTTCACCCCTGAGATGCAAATCATGTAACCCCGGGCTCACGGGGACAGAGCTGTGAGCCAGGAGCCAGGCATTCCCCGGAGGTAGGACGCCTCTCCCGCGGGAACTTCCGATCTGATCTCCAAGACTGAGCCGGGGAGGGGGGGGGTGGGGAAGGCGGGGAATCCTGTTCTCCTAAAGCTTCTGCATAACACAGACCCCCCCTTCCAAGCCAGGAAAACGAGGGACCCCAGGGCCACCCCGCTCCCTCCCATCCACACCCCCTCCCGTCTGTGGCACCGTGAGGTCAGGGGTAATGAAACGCACTCCACGGGGAGAGGCCGAGTCGGGTATTGTGCCTGGACGTTAAAACCCCATCGGCTCCGAAACCTCCCGTCCTGCCCCGTGCGTGGAGCCAGGGACGGGAGACGCTTAGGGCGACACTGCTCCTGCCCCCGGAACAAACCCCACGGCGGTCGCCCGCCCGGGAGGGACCTGGCCAGGGAGCAGGACGGCTGCACGGGGCCAGGCCGAGCCGGGCGTGCATTTCTCAGCTTCTATTATGCACTGTTCCTCCTTTTTCTTTCTCTTGCTTCTTCCGTCCTATCTTTTCATTATTCTCACTCTGTCTTTCACGGCTAGCTCATCCTTCGAGGTGGACCTGCCACTGCGCAGTATTTTCTGAGTCGCTTACAATGTTACCCATTTCCTAAGGGCACGAAAGGCCTCCCAGCTGCTCTGAGGGGTAACGCCTCACCCACGTCTCCCCTCACGTGGGCGGGGGCGTAGGTGGGGGGAGGTTCCAGCCACGTGAACTGTGCCCAGGACAAACCACAAACCCATCTTCCTCGCCTGGCGCAGTCCTCGGGCGGCTTCCTAGGAGGCCGGTCCATCGCTGGTACTGACCAGGAGCAGCAGAACCTGTTCTGCAGGTTCACACAGGCCCCCGGTGTCAACAGAACCAACTCCCAGCCGAAAGGATGAGTCTGGCACCGGTTCTGCTCAGCGTTTATTTTCATGCGTGTGTGTGTGTGTGTGTGTGGCGGGGGGGGGGTCACTATAAACCAAGATGACCGAGTCCTGCGGCCTGGTAACCACAGGCCACAGAGAGGCAGGGCGTGGCGTTAGCCAGCAGCCACACTCCCGGCGACAGGGATACACAGTCAGGCTGTGGAAATGAGGGGCCGTTACAAAAGGCACCTGCTTCCGCTGAGAAGGTACAAAATCGGTAACTCCCGTCAACGTGACCAGCAGGCAGAGACGGAGTACAGAACAGACTGCGCTACGGAACCACCCACCAGGCCACCTGTGGCCGTGACTGACAGTGGGCACAGGACGCACGCCCGCCGCCCGCCCCACGCGGGCCCCTCCCCCATGCGGATTTCCGAAACGTGGCACATTCCAGGGTCACGAGGACAGGAAGCTGCTAGACGAAGAGGGGCCCTCCTGACAGTTGTAAAGCATCAGGCGTCAGACAGAAACCTGTCAAAGGCAGCTGCTGCGGGCACTGATGGATCGTGCTTTCCCGCCGGCGGGCGGGCGGGCAGACAGTGGCGGCTGCGGAGGCGTGCCGTGAACACACACACGCGCGCACACGCACACACACACACATGCACACACGGGAAGCCATTGAGCAGATGGCTGCGGGCAGTCAGCCGCGCCTCCACAGACGACACCCTGCATGGAATGAACTTGCGAGGAGGCGCCGGATCATCATTTATTTGTCACGGAGGATGAGCACACAGGACAGAATCAGGGGGACGGGGCCTGGGCATCGGGTGACGGTGCTGTGCTGCTCGCGGCTACAGTGTCAAGACACCCAAGTTGCCGCAGACAAACATGAACATGAATCTTCTGGATCCACTCAATTAAAAAAAATAAAAAGCTTCAAGATGATGTTTGATGTCTAAAAGGTAATGATTTCATTAAAACCCGCCCACAAGGTGAAACCACAAAAGCTGCGGTTCAACGCCACACCTTCCAGGGCGTGACGGCGCCACCTCGCCGTGGCAGTGCGGCTGTGACAGCGCGGGCTGCGGTGTTTGGGGCTCAGCCACGGCCCTAAAAACCCCGGACATGCTTCCAGTGCTCAGGGGAGGGGCAGTTTCTGTCACTGGGCCGCTTAGAATCGCAAGTGGTCAAAAATCTACAAAATGTGCCCAAGCGTATTTCAACTACAAACCTTAATAGCCCCGATTGCTCCTAATTTAGAAAAGGCCAGAGGTGCCAAGCTTCAGGAAAACTGTGCATTCATCTCTATGCAACTTCACCATGTCAGGGAAACGAAACAAAACGTTCGTTGCAAAGACTGACTGGGCGCTAGAGTTCTGTACTTGCCGCAGCCCCGGCGTACTGTTAGGGGCACATGGAGACCCCGGAAAATCGAGGTTTACACGGGAAATACCGACACGCCTTTTCACGGAACGGGGACACTGCAGGCCCCACTACACTACGTGAGCACGTGACGGCTGGATGGACACGTGATTCTCGTCAGTCAAATCCACGCCGCTCACACCATTGTCGGCACAGACAAGCCTGTTGGGTGGCTGTTAAAAATGTTACCTGTTATTTTAAAAAATTATTTTTTTCTATTTTAATCAGACACAAGATTTTTAGAAAAAGACCCCGATAGTAAGTTGCAGCTCGGCTTTGTGCAGGACAACCTTTCCGTTAAAAAACCGCCGAGGGTTCGCTGACGCAGGAATCGGACGCGAGCGCTGGGCCTCGGTGTCCTGGAATGCGTCTCGGAACGGGGAGCGGGGACTTCAGACGCAGGGACGGAAACTATGCGTCTTGTCCCTAAATCCTCAGTCGCTTTCCCGCGGCGGACGGTCCATTCTGATGCGGGTTACTTGAAGTTTCTGGTGCTCATTTTCCTCCCATAATCTATCAGGCCAGTATACAAAAAACTAAAAAATAACATAACATAACATAACATACCCCCCGAGAGATGGTGAAATGAGACACATACTCTGGGGAGCCCAGTCACAGAACACTGCGCCCCAAGCAGGGGGGCGGAGGCAGGGCTCCGAGTCTCCCGGATCCTTCCGGGGACGGTGCCCGCGAGCCCTGTGCTCCGTCACCGCGGCGCAGGCGGGGCGCGTGGGGCAGGAGAGACGCGGCGGAGACGGTTAGTGGTAAACAGAGAACCGAGTCTCTCAGTAGTGTGTACTTGACGTTCATGCCGACGGTCGTCGACGGACGTGCGGAATATTCTCTGGGGCGGAGAGATGAGTCTGAGATAACAGGAAAACAGGCGCCGAACTACGAGGACGGCTTACCCCAAACACCTTGAAGTGAGAACGAGCACGAGGCGCGAGGCGCGAGGCCCGGGAACCGCTCCTCGCCAGGCTCACATCCTCGCGGCCTCCTGGTCCTTCTCCTCCAGCAGCTGGATGAGCCGGGAGAAGCTGTCCTTCAGCGCCGCCACGTCGCCCAGCGAGCAGGGCTGCAGGATCCAGCGCTGTCCGCGCGCCAGCGGCTCCAGCTCAAAGTACTTTTTGACCTTGAGGGGGACAGAGAAGACCAGCATGTTGTTAATGACACCAGGACCTTTCTCATACCGACATGCGAAGAGTGATCAAGTAGGGGGTTTCAAGGAGAACTTGTCCGAACTGTGATGCCTAGAACTTTCTAGAATCCCATCACGGCTGTGGTTAGAATGCGGGGATGTGTTGGGTGACCCAGGAATGTTTCTTTTTTTTCCTTTTTCTTTATTAAAATACATTTTTATTGATTTCAGAAAGGAAAGGAGAGAGACAGAAACATCAATGATGAGAGAGAACCATGGATTCGCTGCCACCTGCATGCCTCTCATTGGGGATCGAGTCCACAACCCAGGCATGTGCCCTGACCTGGAGTCGAACCATGACCTCCTGGTTCATTGATCGACGCTCAACCACTGGTCACACTGGCTGGGCTGTTCCTTTGGGGCGAATGGCCCGCTTGCCACGCCATCCATACTCTTACCGGGGGTCTACCACAGGCTCAACGGCACGGGGCAAAGTACCCTGCAGATGCCAGAAAGGCCCCCGGCCATGCAGAATGCCCGCAGGGCCGACCTCTCACCTGTCGGCCCGTCACCTCCTGAACGGGCGACAACCTACAGCACCGTCTGCACTCGATCCTCTACTCAAGACAGTTATTTGGATCAAACACACACAGAACAAAAATACAATTTGCTCTTCTCTCGCTCCTTCCATATCTGGTATGTGTTTCTGAGACGGGGGACGTGGCCTCAGGACAGAGGGTGGGAGCTGAGGGCGTGCAGGTGTAGACTAACGTGGACAAATACACCTGCACGCGTGAGGGCTCCCAGCGCCCCCTCCCGGCCCCGGTGCCACAAGAACAATCCAGACCTAGACCTGGACGTGGGGGAACGTCGCTCGTAAATGCAGGTTGGATCACTGACCCGTCACGGGTGTTGCTTAGGGTGCCGGCTGGGATACCGAGGAGCAGCGTCCAGGATCACCAACTCCTGGCTTCAAATACATTTCAGATCGTCATGACCGCTAGCGCCGATGGCCTTCCCTCCAAGGGCACGGTACAGTGCTAAGGTCATGACCCGGACACCCCCACGCTAACCCTCTGTATGGCCAGCCAGGGAGGTTTCTATAACAGCACACCGTCGGGACCAGCTCAGCAGAGGCATCTTCAACTCTTTCTTGGCCAACACATTTCCTTCCATCCCAGGCGTCATGGGAAACGCCAAGGGCTCCCCTCAGCCCGGAACTTTCTAGAATCCCGCCCACAGCTGTGGGTCTTGACCCAGAACCACAGAGAGTGTCCCACTCGTAAGGCCATTCCCAAACGGCTTCCCTTTGCCTCGATCACCGCGAGCACCAGGCCAGTGTCGGCAGCAGAGACGCCGTTCGTGGCGCGGAGATGTGCACGTTCGTCCGTGAGGAGGAGGTAGAAGCACACGGAGTTTCCTGCCAACTTAGGAACACACATGAGCGTGCACAGTGCAAGCGCGTCCCCAGGTCCTGCACAGGTGCCTGCGGGTCCTGATTCCTGTCGCCATCACTAAGAAACGAGGCCTTGGGAGTGGAGGGCTCCTGGGTGGGTCCGAGTTAACGAAAATCTCATTCTCGGCAGAAAGTGGGCCCACGGCCCCAGGAAAACGCCGCCGGGGGCTTGTTAGAATCCCACGAGGACGCTCCCTCAGGGAGAGTGTCAGCTCCGTCCTTTCCATTTCTCTTCTTTGGGGCCTGGGAACCTCCCAGCCAAGAGGATGGGAAACCGCTGTGTGACCCCAGCGCCAGGGCCCGCCGAGGGCGGCCGGCGGGGGGAGAGGAGCGGGCAGGAGGGGCAGGAGGGGCAGGTGCTCAAGGCCACACTCCAGGGAGCTTACAGGCAGAGGTGCTGGCTTCGCCCAGGAGCGGGCTTCAAACGGCACCCAGCCTCCATACAGAGGCGGGAGCCGGGCTGGTGACGCACCCGGTCCCCGACCCGCACGCCTCCATCAGGAGGGGCCAAGGGGACACCCACGATCTGGCCTGGGAAGGAAGTCGCACCCTCGCCACAGGCCTAACCTCACCCCTAATGGACAGCGTGTGAGTATTAGCGGTGGGAAGAGGTCTGGTGGCAAGAACTCCCTGGCGATTCACACAGAAAAGGATAAACACGACCGCGCATGTTCCCGACAAGACCTCCAAAGGGTTCGTTCGAAAACGCACAGACGCAACCTGGCAGCTGTTAACAGCTCATTTGCAAACAATGTTCGATTTACATGATCACAAAATAGGTGACATTTTGCAATTCCGGACACATACGCACGCACACACAAACACACACGCACGCGCACATACACATGCATACATGCGCACGTGCACACATGCACACACGCACGCACACACAGACGCACACACTCGGCGAGGTTTTAGCTCCCCATGAGGCTGCTCTCCAGGCCACTGAGGACCAGCCTTGCGTGGGGCACACACAGACCTAAGCCGGCAGCTGCGTCTCAGGAGCCGCTCCTGTTGACCCGGAAACGAAGCTTCCATCCAAGGTGGTCCCCAGGGAAGGGCCTGGGCCAAGCTGACAACCACGCTGGGAGCCCGGGACCTACTGCCATCTGACCTGCCCTGGGCACTGCTGGTGCCAGGGGTTCCTCACCGCTGTCCACTTAAAAGAAGGGGGGGCGTGGGGGGGCTTTAGGAACAGGTGAGGGGGAGGAGTGGGGGGGAGGAGAGGGGGGCTTTAGGGACAGGGGAGGGGGAGGAGAGGGGGGGAGGAGAGGGGAGCTTTAGGGACAGGTGAGGGGGAGGAGTGGGGGGGAGGAGACGGGGGCTTTAGGGACAGGGGAGTGAGGAGGCAGTGAGCGTTGTGTCTGGGAGACCGGCCACACTGGTTGAACCCCATGGTGGGAGAAGGGTCTGGGTGACACAGCTGCCAGGGCTGGGGAAGAGGGTGCCGGGCCCCTGGGAGCACACGTGTCCGTTGAGGGTGCCGCTAACTATGCAAGGGGAGGGGTTTGCTCATCCACACCCGCTCAGGATCCTGGGTGCAAATCCGGTATCAGGGTGTCCCCTGGGGGAGACATTCGCAGGGAAATGCTCATTGTCCGCCCTCTCTCCCACCGCTGGCCCAGGGAAGTCCAACCGACAGCCCTGAACTTGGCATCGAGGGAGTGTTTCGCCACGGACATCTGCAAGTGAACAGCTGGGACCTTGTCCTTCTGGGGAGCGGCTGTCTACCTCCCACCGCGCCCCACGGGGCGTGCACGCCTTGAATGCGGGTTGGCAAGGGGCCTCCAGCATGGCAGTCTGACCGGCCCACGCTCAGGGACAGCTCAGCTGGGTGACCTTCCCCTGTCAGAGTGCACAGGCCCGGTGGCAGCTCCAGGCTGGGCCGGAGGCCGAGTGCCCCGGCATTAAGATTCCTCAGCGCATTCCTGGCGGCCACTTCAAAGTGCCAGCAGCCCCTCCTCGCCCACGGCCCTGGGATGTTGAAACCCTTGAAAGGTGCTGAGTGTGTCACTGACAGATAAATACAAGACGAGCATGTCCCAGGGATATGACCACACAGGGTGACACGGGTTCCCCTCACCGAGCAACGGGGACCAGGAAGTGGCAGCCCCGTGCGGGCCGGTCACCCCCGGGCGCAGCTCTGACCCGGCCCGTCCTGTCTCGGGGCTGGAAGCACTGCCGTGCGGGGAGCATCAGCCGGCCTCCGCGCAGGTGCAGGCGCAGGCGAGATGTCCCACTACCACCTGGAGCAGGCCCCCCTCCCCAGAGCCCGCTGGCCCTCAACACACCCCTCCTTTCCTCCTCTGCCCTTCTTGTCTGTGATCATTTCTGCTCCACTCTTTCCAAAGAGCAGCATTTGGGGGCCCCGGCCTCTCTGAGGGGTTATACTGGATTCTGTGTCTCCCCCTTGGGGATGACACTCAGTGATGATTTTACTTTATTTCAAGAAATCAAATACTGTAACGAGGAAGAAACCTACCCAGGCAGCACTTCTCCTGGCAACCAGAGGTGGGTGTTGAGAACATTCTCCCTGCACGTATGGGATGGAGGCAGGGGCGGGCCAGACAGGAGAGAGAATTAACGCACGGACGCCCCACACATCAGAGACGACCAGTCGGCTCGTGTGAGACAGGCGCGGCCGGCATATAAAACGGTCTGCCGCCCAGCGAGTGCGCGTTAAGTGGCCGCTTAACTAGATGCACTCACCGTGAAATTGACTCTAGGAGCATTTTTTCAACTTAATACTCATTGATATGCACTGCCCCGCTGGGTGGGCGGGGAGGGTCCGGGCGTCAGAGTGCCCACTGGGGGGGTCGGGACTCTATCTTCCGAGGTTACGAGGCATGGGGGGGGGGCATCACTCACCCACAGCTGTGTCTGCCTGAGGGGCGGCAACGGGTCGCAGCTCGGTCCCCCGGCCGGCCTGGGCTCTGTGGCCGGGCCTGAGTGTGAGGGCTGCTTCGGTCAGGGACTGCGTGTGGGCACCGCGGACAGGACCCCTGCCTCAGCGCCGTGCACTCACCCTGCGGCGCTGGCGTCAGCTCACATGGGACGCGTCTTCACATGGGCCCACAGTCAGAATTTTCCCAAGAAGCTCCTGTCGATGGTAACACTGGGCTTCGGTCACGCCTTCTCGTTCGCTTTTTCCGTTACACGGGTCTCCGCACCCCGCACGCCCTCACACGGGCGGCCGCCCGGCGCCTTCCACGCGCCCCGCTCTCCTGGGCAGCAAACTCGGGCTCCACACACAGTCCATCTCACCTTCAGATGATGACGCTCCTGCCCCCCCACCCCACGGTGTTCCCGTGAGTAAGATGGCAAACTGCTTTGCTAGTTCTCACCTGAGGATATTTTTCCATTGATTTTTTTTTTTTTAGAGAGAGAGTGGAAGGGCAGGGGAGAGACAGAGAGAAGCACCGATGTGAGAGAGACGCATCGATTGGTTGCCTCCCGCGCACCCCAACCAGGGCCAGGGATGGAGCCTACAACCGAGGAAATCGAACCTGTGACCCTTCAGTCTGCAGCCCACACTCTATCCACTGAGCCAAACCAGCCAGGGCAGTAAGATGGCAATTTCATGCCAGCATTTGAAAATAAAATCATCTAACGCCGGTGCTGGCCCAACGACGGCTTGTGCTCACCATACACAACCAGGAGGTGAACGCCGGTAAGAGGGTAATATAAACAGCGGCATGGAATCGGCATTCACCGTGTTCATTTCAGTAACGAACTGCCTGCTGCCTGGTCTCCATCACACGTGGCGGGAGGGAAATGACCCAGAGCCCTCGGCAGGAGCCCATCCCGAGGGCTCGTCTTCACGCAGGAAGGAGAGGAGGTGGCAGGAGGGGGCGAGGGCCACAGGCACCAGACCAGCTCCGCCTGCTGGACTCCAGCTTCTGCTCAGATAAACTCGCATAACCGACTCCTTCTGTCATCCTCCCCTGAGGGTATTTTCCCCCTGATTTTAGAGAGCGTGGAAGAGAGAGAGAAAGACAGAGAAACATCGATGTGAGAGAAACACACAGATTGGTTGCCTCCTGCACGCGCCCCGACCAGGGCCCGGGCTGGGGAGGAGCCTGCCACCGAGGTACGTGCCCTTGACCGGAACCTAACCCAGGACCCTTCCGTCTGCAGGCCAACGCTGTATCCACTGAACCAAACAGGCTAGGGCTACCCCCCTCTCTTGCAGCAGCGCACCCCCCCTCTTAAATTAGGCTACCACGCCAAGGACGTCCTTGAAAGCACCGAAAGACATAATTTATTAGCTGGGATTGAAGAGAGTTCCCTAAATGAGCAAATTACTCAAGAGGCGAGGCCTGGAATGGCCTCCCGCCTACCTGAGTGGTTTCTATCCTTTCATGAAACATTGACTCAGACTCCTGGCGTTCAGGCGCAGGACACCCGTCCTGCTGCGCCCGGGGTCCACAGACCCTCGTGCACAGACAAGCTGAGCGCCGGGAGCGGGGAGCCCCCTGCCCCCCATCAGTCCCCTCCCCACCCTCTGCCAGCTGGGCTTCATTTTAAGAATTTCACACTGAATATAAAGTGCTGTTTTGACCATGTGGCTCCAGAAATGTGAGTTTAGTGTCTATTCAGCTCGTACCCAAGTGACTGACTGACAGGGGAGGGGCTAACCAACCGGACACGGGAGCCTCTGTCTGCAGGTTCCTCCGTGTCCCCATCCCCGAGGGACGGACGGCGCCCGCACGCGTCCTGAGCAGAGAGCAGCCCCCAGCAGGGCCGCCTCAACCAGCCCGAGTTCCTCGGATGATGGATGAGAACGGCATCTCCCGAGAGGAGCATGTACACGTGACACCCCCTCCTGAGGCCTCCTGAGCAGGGGCACCCTCAGACTCGGGCAGGCCTGGCACCCAGCTGCCCCCTGCACCAGGCAGGCTCGGGTCCAGGTCAGACAGAGGAGACGCTGAGCTCAAAACAGACACGTCCCCCCCCTCCCCGAGCATCTTCATATCCCCCACTGGACACACAGATTCACTTGTGAGCAGACTTTCGAGACCATGAAACATGCGTAAAACACGATGCAGCTGCTCCTGCGGGCAGGCTGCCCCTCCCCCCCCCCCGCCCTGGGCAAAGGCTACTCGGCGCAGCGACCTCTGAGGACGGGAGACCAGCTACAGGTCACTCAAGTGGAAATGTTCAGTGGGCACGGAGATGAATGACATGGACCATGACTCCGGGTCCTCTTGTTGGTGTTGGATGGTGATCCTCAGGAAAGGGAGGTCACAGAGGTCAGAGAAGGCACCTGTCTGACGCACAGCGGGGTTGCCGCAGCCATGCGCACCAGAGACGCACCCGGGGACGCGGGGCACAGCGGGAGGGGCAGGCGAGGCCTCTGGGAGCTGCCGTGCTGGCTCCCTTCGCCGTCTCCGAAGCACGCGTGAGGCATGTGTCTCTCACTTTTATTGGCTCAACAATGTTTAGCAGATTGTCACACGCACGTCATGGGAGACCGTCACAATTTTATCCGTTGCTTTTCAAGCCGTTCTTAGTGTGACTTTAATGATTCCAAACAGCACTTTAAACTGTTCAGATGAATCGGAAATAAGATTCATTCCAAATGGCTGATGGGAAAGAGATTCTTCGAGTCAGGATTTTAGAGCCAGAGGCCGGGTGCAGCCTCTCGTTTACACATAACGAGACCGAGCCCGGGTGGGCGCAATGGCCACCCCCGGTCAGCATGGGGGGGAGGGGGGAGGGGGGAGGCCCTGGCGTGAACCAGCCTCCGAACACCCAGCCTCACTTTCTTCCTGCCAACGGCCAGCCCCACACTGCCTGTCTCCCCCCAGCCCCCCCCCCCC
>NW_005874196.1:0-5625 GCF_000147115.1 Myotis lucifugus | reverse complement strand
GAGCGATCCATTCAACCCAAGAAGCTGCTCCCTAACAGGATGGGACGGAATGACCGTCAGGTCCCCAGGGACGCCTCCTCCCATGGCCTTTGATAAAACCCGCTTCCTCTCCAGCAACGTGTTCAAGATGGCTAAATTCTTCATCTTCACTGACCCACGTGCCCTAAAAGACGTCAGCGTGTTTCTGGAATATTCTGTTTCCCATGGTGCTTGCTGACGGGAGATCATGCCCGTCACGTAGCCGGCTCCCTGGAGGGAAGGGACGCGCTGGACTGGACAAGCCCCCGCGAGCACGGATCACGTGCGCTGTGCACCTGAGCCCACGCTCTGCTCCTGACGCCGAGCACAGACATGGAGCCCCGGGCCTGGGGCTGCAGCTGGAGGCTCAGCATTGAAAGCAGGGGACCTGGAGGCCGCAGGCCGAGGCCCGGGAGGCGGGACGGAGCCCCAGGCAGGACCCCCTGTGCCTGGCCCGGGGCAGAGGCAGCTCAAGGTGGTCAAGTTCAAATGCCGGCTCTGCCCTCTGCCGACTACGTGACCCTGGCGTGTCTCCTACCCGCCCTCCCGTGAAAGATGATGGTGGTAGGAGCACGCAGCCCGAGGCTCCCCTGGCAGGACGCCAGCCCACGGTCAGCACAGCCGTGGCCCCTTCCCTTCCCCGCCACTCACCCAGGAATAAGACAGAGAGCGAAGCACTTTCCACACGGTCCCCACAGCGGCCTCGCAGCACCGACACTCGACGGAGCCGGAAAACAGGACCAACCGGGCCGGGCGTCCGGGTCTCCGGCTCCAGCCACACGCGCTCCAGCGGGCGGGTCCCGGTCATGGCAGCTTCCAGGGGGGCGCGGGGCTGGGGGTGGGCGCGCCCTTGCACACTGGGCCTCCACACACCGTCGGGGCTGCTGAGCTGGGGAGATGCTCCTGGCCGGGCAGACGCACTCCGCACGGCTCGCTGGCGCGGCTGCCTCACCGCTGTGGCTACTGCACAGACATGCGTGGCTGCTGGAGACCAGCCCGCCCTTCGCTGCCCCCAGAGCTCAGTTTTGTCCGTCGGTGTTTGTATTCCCACCCAGAAAGGCAGCCGTGGCCCACGCCCGCGCGTTGCTATGTTACAGAAAACCACAGCTGAGAGCGTTTCAAATGATGTACAGCTGATAAGGAGGGGAATTCGCGTTTATTGAGAGAGAACCGGGCAAAGATGCAGAAAACATGCACTGGGAGGTGAGAGGAGCGAGGAGCCAACCCTCACAGGCTCCGTACCAACTGCCCCGGGGGGGGGGGGGGGGGGGGGGTGAGCCACCGGAACCGGGCACCGCCTGCCAGCCGGCCCTGCCCACAGCTCCCTCCTGCGAACAGTTTGCCAACGGCTCTTACCTCTGGCACAAAGACCAGTTACAAAATGGACCTGCTATTCCCAGTCCAGGCCTTCTAAATAACAAATAAGCAAAAAAGAAAAAAAATCGGTAATCGGATCCCTGTCTGGGTTGAGCAATGAATTTACGCCAATGAAGCTGTGCTCCGCACTATAAACACCCTGGAATCCGTGAGCCTGGGCGGCAGCCAACCCGGGCACTGAGGGAGGGCAGGGGGATGCAGCCAGGTCTGCGTCGCTGTCACCCACTGTCGCCTTGGGTGCAGGTAGCGCTGGACGCAGGTCCCTGTGACGGGAATGGCGCCCGTGAGCTGCAGACCAGTGCCTGGCAATAACGAAGCAGGCCACAGGGAACCACGATTGGCAAATAGAGGCTAAAAGTGAGACTGTCAAAGATGAGGAGCTCAGGAAATTGCACGTCGTGTGCACAGGAGCCGGGTGAAGGATAGGAGCGCCCCTCCGTGTCGATCCACTTCCAGGAATCAGGGCCCGGCTGGCCAACCCTCAGCTCCCAGGATGCCCGCACCCAGGGGGTACGGATGGACTGAAAGGAATTTACAGAAGCAGCAAAACGTAAGGCCACGGCCATCCCAGCGCCTGTGCCGCGGTTTACGACAGAGAAACGTGCAAACCTTTTCTCCGGCACCGGGCGGAGCGTCGCGGCCGTGTTCTGGGAGCAAGTTCAGACCCTTTCCAAAAGCAGCTCCGACCCACCTCTGCGTCACCTTCCCAAGACTCTTCTAAAGGTGGGGCTGCGGGCCTGGGAGGAAGTACCCCGCGAAGAGGGGCTCATAGAACCTAGAAACTAGGAGGGAAACGACGGAGGCTCGGGGAGGGGAGAGTGTGAGCGCTTCCTCCTGACCCCGCAGGAGGGAAGGACGAGAGGAAGCGACCAGACCTGATGGACGACACCTTCCAGGGTTGTCCAAACGGACGCCACGGCCAAGGACCTCTGCTACCCAGAGTCCAGAGCCGATGCCCCTGGAAGTGGCCGGGCTCAGCTCTAGAAGGTGATGGAGGCCGAGAGACCATCTGCTCACAATGGCACCTGCAGGCGCCCCCGATCTGGCGGGAGGAGCACCCAGACTCAGGGCGCCTGGAGGCTGTGGGTGGCGCTGTGGGCACAGCCCCTCGGCTCGCTCAGCCGTTCTGTGGTTCCCGCAGTTTTCCTGGAGAGGACGTCCTGAGATCGATCGCGCTGGGACGTTAATGGACACGGGCCGAGCACGGCTACGGAATGAACGAGCTCTCGGACAGGTGTCCGTGGAAAGGTTGCCTCCGGCGAGGAGGTGCGTTGCGCTGACCGATGAAAATGCTCCCTCTAGAGCAGTGGTTCTCAACCTTCTGGCCCTTTAAATACAGTTCCTCATGTTGAGACCCAACCATAAAATTATTCTCGTTGCTACTTCCTAACTGTAATGTTGCTACTGTTATGAATCGTCATGTAAATACCTGATATGCAGGATGGTCTTAGGCGACCCCTGTGAAAGGGTCGTTCGACCGCCAAAGGGGTCGCGACCCACAGGTTGAGAACCGCTGCTCTAGAGTGTCATCTCACCCTTCACCCGACCTTCAGTTACCGCTACTACAGGGACAGTGAGAGGCACTGCATGGCCGCGCCACTGCGCCCGGGGGACCCGCCTGTGGGGCGGAGGGGGGCACTGGCCTGGGGGGACCCGCCTGCCGCAGGCTGCGTGCTCCCTGGAGGCCGGGGGGCGGCCATTCTGCTTAAGGCTCCCCATGTCACTCACAAGCAATCTCAAGTACGCAACTGCACACCAACTTGAAAGTGTAAATTTTTATTGTTTAACCAAAATTCCAGGGAGGACAGCAAATAAATGGAGGGAGAAATGGAAGCCCGGCCACAGAGAGCTCTTAAATAAACGCAACAGCTGCCGGCAGCAGGCGATTTAGCTAAACGGACATTAAACTTTTACTACGTGACACATCCATCTTGCCCCACAGCTCGCGAGGGGCGGTTCCGAGCGAGGCCGCGGAGGGGAGGGCGGCCTCCCGCCCGGCGCTGCTAATAGCGGAGCCCGGCAGTCAGAGCCCCGCCGGTAAAAGCCGCCCTCCCTCCCCGGCCTGGCCTCCTGCCCAATCGCAGCCCTACTTTCCTATCTGTCCGCTCGGAGAGGCTCTAAAACGCCAATAAAAACTAAGTGTTCGCCGCTTCCAAGGCGCCTGCCCAGTGAGGCCGAGCGCAGGGGCGTCTCTCCCAGGACGGCTGGCCCCTCGGACTTCACGTCCAATGGCAGTGGCGGCTGTGATCCGACCTAAAAACACTGACCAATTATGCAGAGAAGGGCGCTATGGGCGAGCCCAGGGCCTCTCGCAGACGGGGCATTTTCCAGAAACGTCCTTGATAAAGATGGGGAATGGCCGCGTCCCCGGGGCAGCGCGTCTCCGTCTCAGGCTCCCACCCCACTGGGCGGAGCAACGTCCGAGGGAAGAGTGAAGCCATTTAGTGAACGAGGTGGAGGGAGCTGTGAAGTCACAGTGGCCCACGGGGTGGCTGGGTTCCTGGTAGACACGCCCATCCAGCCCTGGCTCGGCCACTGCCCCTGGTCCTGACCGTGGTTTCCCTTCCAGCCTCTCACCCAGAAGCACCGTCTGCTGACGGGCAGGCTGCGCGTGCGAGGGACAGAGGTGGACAAGGGGCCGCCTCACACAGGTTCAGGTGATGGACGAGAAGGACAACAAACAAACACACAATCCTATCCAGGTGCCGGTGGACAGAGAGGTCAAAGGCAAGCCAGCCCTCCCCGGGCGCCGGCCCACGGCTGGACGTGAGGTTCCTACAGGAGACCCACTGTGCGCCGCACACAGTGGGCTCGCAGCGAGTCCTGGAGAGAAGTCCCTTCACAGGGGATGGACTGTTCTCTGGGCTCCTGGGTGAGTTTGGGGGCCAACTGATAATGGGGGGGATGGATTCGGCCTGACAGCACATTCCTCCAAAGCAAACGGCGACAGCAGGAACCCTAGACACCCTCAGACGTGGACCTGCAGTCCCGGAGGAGAGAGAGGAGCAGACAACAGGAAATCGTGTAAGAGAGAAGCGTGCAGAGACCTAAGACAATCACGCTTCTCTTTGTAAACATCCTCATGTCGGGCCCCAGTCCTCAGACGTGATGCAGGTAACAGCGGGGGAAGCGATGGGAGCGCCACACCTGGCCGCGGAGGGCTCCCCGTGGAGGGCTCCCCGCGGCTTCACGCATTTATCCCGAATTTCACGATGTCGGGTGGCTCTGCCCACGTCAAGCTGAGGATGGTGCTCAGAGGAAGGTCTGGGCTGGAACGTGGGGACGCTGTTTGAGAGCCGCATGGATGGCGGGGCACCCCGGTCTAGCCTGGAAAACCAGTGCTGGCATCACTCCAGGGTCCAGGCTGCTGGTCAAGCTGAGTTCCAGCCCTCCAGGTGCTGCCTGTGTGACCTGAACAACCTTCCCATCCTCGCCTGAGGCGTGACACACCTATCTCTCGGGGTGTGGGGTTCACAGACATGTCCACAGAGCCCGTGAGAGCTGCTATCGCTGCTGCTGCTGCTGTTGTTACAAGGAACACGGGATTCGGGAGTTCCTGAGAGCCAGGCTGCCTGGTGTTCCCACGGTCAGCACGTCTGCTTTGCACAGGACCAGTGACGGGCAGGTGAGCAGCGATGGGCAGGTGGGCAGCCAGGGGGAGGTGAGCAGAGATGGCAGGTGGGCAGTGATGGACAGGTGGGCAGTGATGGGGAAGGTGGGCAGTGATGGACAGGTGGGCAGTGATGGGGAAGGTGGGCAGTGATGGACAGGTGGGCAGTGATGGACAGGTGGGCAGTGATGGGCAGGTGGGCAGCCAGGGGGAGGTGAGCAGAGATGGCAGGTGGGCAGCGATGGACAGGTGGGCAGTGATGGGGAAGGTGAGCAGGGATGGACAGGTGGGCAGCGATGGACAGGTGGGCAGTGATGGGGAAGGTGGGCAGTGATGGACAGGTGGGCAGTGATGGACAGGTGGGCAGTGATGGGGAAGGTGGGCAGTGATGGGGAAGGTGGGCAGTGTTGGACGGTGGGCCAGGGATTGAAAGGGTGGGCCAGATAGCCAAAATGGGCTAGAGAGTGCCCCTAGGGGGCGGCAAGTAATCGCTGGGGAACAACTCTGTTTTTCTGACCAGGATTGCTCCCAACCACCCTATGTACCCCTTACTTGAGTTTTCCCTTAAAAAAGACGGTAACTAATCCCCCCGGAATGCCTAACTGACTCCACACCCAAAT
>NW_005874195.1:0-17137 GCF_000147115.1 Myotis lucifugus | reverse complement strand
ACTGGATACCATCTTTGGGGACCAGGGACTCCTTTGCCTGTCAAAAATGCTATAGATTCCCACACATTAGCAGCAATATCTGTCGTAATTCTTGATTAAGCAAACACTTAATGTTAAAGAAGCCACCATAATTCAGTGTGCTTAAGCATCTATACCCAGTAGGAGCATCGTTGCGCATTGATAGGTGAGCATACAATTTCCTGAGGTTGCAGACAATGGTTGGAGCACACAATTGTGGTAAAATATTGCCACAGCCTACAAGCTAGAAGCCACTACGTGCTAATGAGCAAATGAGCCAAGTCCAGGAGGTGTCCACTTCCTCTTTCCCTGGCTGGCCAGCGAGGCTGACCTCAGGGCAGGAGTCCAGTGTGGGCTCCAGTAGTGACTGGACATTGTCTGTAAGCCCCTATTTATAGCCGCACTTCAATGTAACCACCTTGCGTGTCTTCTCCTACAGACAAGCCCCATTTGCAATATAGGTCTCTGCTTGCGACTCATAGAAACTGATATCTAGAACATGCAAGCCATTACCTCCCCTGCTAGGGCCTGCTCACCACCAGGGTTTTATTTCACGTTTGAGGGTACGTGGAGGTGCTAATGTCATGTCACGAGTTTTCTGAAAATGAAAGAGACTCATTTGGGAGCTTGGGCAGAGGCGAGAAGAGATTCCATGAGGTGTCCTGACTCCTGTGTCTGAGGCTGGTTTCTCCCAGTCCACCCTCCACGCTTTCTCCTCCCAGACCACCTGTCTCATCAGCCTCAAGGACTTCCGGTCATAGGTGTTTCCTACAAGTCCCTAAACCCTCCACCTGCCCAAAGTTGTTCTGTCCTTCAAGGGTGCAATCCTTTCTCATGTGCAGTGAGTCTGGCCTGTGCACTCATCTTTAGAGTTGATATTTCCTTGTAGACTCTGTGCAGCCCACACGGGTGGGCAGGAAGTTAACTTTTTTTTAGTGAATCCTGAGGATGGCTGGAAGGTCATGCCATCAGGCCAAGTTCCTCAGTAGCTGGTCTTCTGGATAAGGTCTGAGCAACTACCCTGGACACTGCTGTCTGCACCCCATGTCCCCACATCCACTGCAGTGACAGGTGGTCTCTCCATGTCCCTGTCCCTCTCATGTTGTCGTTTTTCTTGTGTGCTCCCGGGCACCACCAGCCTAAGGTCAACTCTTCATCTTGGCAATGAAGATCCTGTCAACTTCTTTTCCTTCTTGGAGAAGGTCCTCTTGTTCCCAGGTCTCTAACGAATCCCTCCCTAGTTTTCAAGTGTAGCTATGTATGGATGTGTTCCTTTTTCTCTTTTATTATTCTTGTCTTTAACTAGAATTTATTGGTTAGAGCAGTTTTAGGTTCACAATAAAATTGAGCAGAAAACAAGGGGGTGTCCCCACACATGCACAGGAGTCTATTTTTATTACATAACTAATTACATCTACATAATCTCTGTGAATTTGAGGGAAGAGGTGGTCTGCAGCCTGGGTACTAGCTTGAGACCAGAAGTTCATCCCATGGGCGGTGGGACACCAGCATCTCTCCCAGCACATCACAGCTTCCTGGAGACAGATCCGAAGTCCCTGCCTGCACTGAGCTCTTGATCACCCCACGGCCTTCCTGAACGTTCTCTCCCTTTTCTCCCCTGAGTTGCCTCTCCGGGATCACATCACCTCACTGGGCATTTCCACAATTTCTCACTCCCTCAGAGTGCAGAGGGCAGGCTGTGTCTGAACCACAACTTATTCCAGGGTTGGAGCAACGGGAAAGCTTCCTTTGCAGGCAGAACAGTATAAACAGAAAATCCTCATGCACGAAGTTCATGGGCTATTCCTGGACATAAGGCCCTTCCACTGCTGTTCTAGTGTCATTTGGCCCCATTGCCTTCTTTCCTTCTCTCTGACTTCACCCTCAGTCCCTCTCCCATTTCCCCGACTGTTCACACAGAGCCTGTCGGCCACATTTCTATGGTGTCCAGGGCTTCCAGGCTACGCACAGAGGGCCTCCTTTTTAAAACCCAAACCCATGGAGGTGTGTTAATGTACCAAGACTCCGCTTTATACGAACTCATGGTCTGTTGTGTCTTTCTGCCCCCTTGTCTGTGATCCTTCCAGTCACAGATTCACCGAAAGTTGGGCTGAGTGAGACCTCAGAGTCCATCTAGTAAACTCCCCATTGGAGGCTCAAATTCCTTCCCTGGTCACTGAAAAGTGACAGACCCTGCTCACACCCCTGTAGCCTCCAGGCCCGTATGGTGTGAGCCTCACCTGGAATGGCCTGAGCCCTGTCTTGGTGGGAAAACAGGGGGGTGATGAGGCTGGGCCAGGAGAGGACTCTTCTAGGGATCGGTGTGACTCCATGAGTTGCCTTAGAGAGTGGACTCTGCCTGACCATGACATTGACCACAGACAAAGCTGCTGCAGCCAGAGGCTGAGCCCTGATTCTGCCACCTGCCTCCCCCCACCTGCTGGCTCTCACCTCGGGTGGCAGATTGTCCTCACTCAGAGCCCCTTCCCACTCCAGAGCCTGCACCTCACTGCTGGCAGCATTGGCAGCAGCTCTGAAGCTGGCAGATGGCACCTGTCTGCCTCAGCAGGGTTTCCGTTCTGTCTGCAGCCCACCCCCCAACCCCCGAGATACAGCCAGTGTTCCCAAGAGGGGCTGAGAAATTCCTAGATAATTCTAAAAGTTAAATCAATTTTAATACATTTGCATGTAGAAATAGTAAGTGCTAGACAGCACTGCGTGGGGAAAGCTGGTAGCAGAAGGAAGTCAGGACGTGAAGCCAGCCACCAGGTCCCACTGGGAGAGCAGGCGAGGTCAGCAGGTGCCCGGATCCGGCTGCAGGGGCCCCACCACCCGTCACCACACCTGCCATGCGGGGACCTGGGCCCACACACCTGGAAAGCGGGGCCTGCGTTTTGTCACTGCTGGAGCGTGTTGCACGCAGGGAGTCCCAGGGACCTGAGGATGATGAGCAGGTCCCAGCCTGGCCCTCCTTCCTTTTCTCCAGCACTGGGCGGTTTGGGGATTATTTTCAGGCCGTCATGACCTGTCCGAGTGGATTATCTGGAGGAAGGCAATGAGCCGTTCCTGATCTGATCTGAGGACCAGTCTCAGCTCAGAGTCCCTTGTGTTACAGTCTCCTGAAATCTCTCATGGCCTTACGAGATGGAAGAACAGCATCTGGGTGGAAGAGAGAGAAGGGACAGGGCAGGGGAGAGAGAGAGACAGGGAGAGAGAGAGAGAGAGAGAGAGAGAGAGAGAGAGAGAGAGAGAGAGAAACTACTTAGGAATATTCTGTGTGTTTCTCTCTCTTGAGCCTGGAGGACCACCTTAGTACTTCCTTTCACCTGTCAGAATCTTCATCAAGGCATAGAACCAATGAGGTTTTCTCTTCAAATCTTCTTGGTTTCTCTTTCCCCTCTCTGCCCGCCTCAGCTCCAGCAGTAACTCCTCCTGCTGCTGAATCCTGGGATAGATGGCATCTCCTCTCTTATGACCCATTTCCTTCCAATTTCCTACGCCCCCTTTTATTTTTTAGTGAGTGACTCATAGTAGGGGTTCAGCAATAGTTGAATTAGCGGGACCGTTGGCAGTCCTGCCTAAATCAGCCCCGCTCAGCCACCTGGGCACAGCTTCTCATCTGTCCTGTCCTACCAATTCCTTATGCTACCAAGTGCTCTCTACCTGAGTCTACCCAGTTCTACACTCCCATGGGCCTGCTCTGTCCTTCATTAGTAAGGAAGGGGGCTCGGTCTCCATCCTATGCATGCTGGAAAACCCAGTGTTGTGGTCTCGGATCTCTGGGAGTTTTCCAAAATCTTGCATTTTTCCTGTCTTGACTCTCAATCTCACTCTCGCTCCTATTCAAGTCAGACCACACTTGGTTCCCCCAAAGCCCAGGAGCCCAGGAACGGGGTGTCATAGCATCTTATGAAAGGTTTAGGAGGGATGGAGGTGTATTCTTAAATTGCAAACTTGAATAGCAAATTACCTCAGTTTGAATATTAGACATTTCTGAGCTTTGTGGGGGGAAGTTTATTTTAAAAATTTTAAAGCTTTTCATTTTGAAAGAATTTCAGAATTACAAAATACTGTAAAAGTAGTACAAATAGTTCCATGAACCTTTTACCCAGATTTCCTGTGTTAACATCATATACAATCACAGAACAATGGTAAAAATCAGGTAATTAGCATGAATACAGTGTTATTACTTAAACTATCGACTTTATTCAAATTTTTTCCATTGTTCGTTAATGTCTTTGGTGTGGCCCAGGGCCCGATCCAGACTCACATGCTGCATTTCACTGTCATGTTTGCTTGGTCTCTATTAACTAGTCTCCCTTTGTCTTTGACGAAGAGTGCTGGTGAGCTGCTCTGTACTGTGTCCCTTGATGTGAGTTTATCTGATGTTTCATAATTAGCTCAGGTTATGTGTTTTGGGCAAGCATACCACAGAAGTGATATTGTGTCCTTCTCGGTGCTTCCTCTCAGGAGGCTGTGACGTTGAGATGTCCCATCAGATGTCAACTTTAACCCTTGGTTCAGGAGGCGTCTAGGGTTTCTCATGTAAAGTTATGATGTTCCCTCTGGTGCTTAATTAGTACCCCTTGGGAGGATACTTTGCGGCTATGCAAACATAGTGCTTCTTGCCATGTTTTTGCCCACTAATTTTAGCACCCATGAATGATTCTTGACTGAAAAATTATTATTATGGTGTTTGCCAAATGGTGATTTTCTATTTCCATTATTCCTTCTATTTTTATTGGGATTCCATTGCAAGAAAGGGCTTTCCCTTTTCATTCTTCATTCATTCATGGCTCATGGACACATTGCAATCATTATTTGTTATTCAAACTGTCTTATATTTGACCATTGTGAGCCTCTACAAGTTAGCACTTATGTCCTATACATGCCCCATCAGCTTCTGAGCGTTCCCTTACTTTCTGGTACCACAATATGTCCCAGGATCATCTTGTACTTTCCCAGCCCAGGCTCAGAATCTGCCATTCTTTAAAAGAGCCCAGGTTTCCTAGAGGACATCATTCTATGTGAACTGAGCCAGGTACAGAAAGCTAAATACTATATGATCTCAAGTCCAACTCATAGAACCAGTGGTTGCTCGGGGCTTAGTGAGTGGGGAGGGAAATGGGGAGATGTTAGTCAAAGGGTACAAATTTTCAGTCATAAAATGAATTAAGTTTTGGGGTCTAATATACAGTATAATAACTATAGTTAATAATAATGGTATGTCCTAAGAGAATAAATCTCAAGTGTTCTCACCATACATATATACAAATGGTAACTATGTGAGGTGACATATATTAATTAACTTGATTGTGGTAATCATTTCACAATGTATCAGTATATAAGATCATCATGGTGTACATCTTTTTTTTTTAAATATATTTTATTGATTTTTTTACAGAGAGGAAGGGAGAGAGATAGAGAGTTAGAAACATCGATCAGCTGCCTCCTGCACACCTCCCACCGGGGATGTGCCCGCAACCAAGGTACATGCCCTTGACTGGAATCGAACCCGGGACCCCTCAGTCCGCAGGCCGACGCTCTATCCACTAAGCCAAACCGGTTAGGGCCATGGTGTACATCTTAAAAAAATAAAACCTTTGGTACCTTGAAAAGAAAAAGTAGAAGAAAAGGAGCCATGGCTCATTTAATGGAGAATGGTACTTAGAAGCCAAGATCTGGTTTCTAGGTGTGCTTATCGATGCTGGGATGCCACTTCTGCGACACCCTCTCTGCAGACAGAGCTAGGAATCACGTGTATGCTGTGAGCTAATAAAAGTTTGTTGTTTTGAACTGCCACATTTTGGGACACTTTTCATGCAGAAATAGATAACTAACAAGAAGTTTTTAAAAATTTAAATGGAAAGGTCTTTTAAAATTTTGATTTTAAATTCTAATTTTTACACTGATCAGAGAGTGTTGTTAATATTTCTGCTTTAAGGAACTTACTGATGTTTTCTTTGTGACCTAATAAATACTCAATTTTTGTGAATGTTCTATGTGTTTCTGAGAAGAAAACATATTCATTCTCATCAAAGTATAGAGTTTGATATATATATCTATATGGTCTACCTTCTTGGTTATGTCAATTAATTCAACACATTTGCTGGGTGCCTACTGTGTGCCAAACTGTATACCGGGTTCTAGGGACAGAGATGAAAAACTCAGTCCCTGCTCTCATGGAGCTGACAGATTTATAGAAATGGATAATATGGGTGATAGGAATCATCCATTCCCAAATGTCCTCTGCCTTGTGTCAAAACAGCAACAAAAGCACCATGGCACCCAGACCCTCATTCTCTCTCTCCCTGCTGGACCATTCCATATCCTCATCTTCAAGGGGTCTTGCCTCTCTGTCATGGAGGGAATGACCTCCCTGGAGCCGGCTGCACATCTGAAGGCATCTGCCCATCCCTGTCCTCACTGTACCTCTCAGGACACGCAGCTGTACAGCTGACCCAGCTGACCCTCTGCAGCAGGCTTCCTGTCAGAGCCACGTTTTCCAACCTCCTGACCCCCAGTCTGACTTCAAACAGAAACTGGCCTGCTCGGTGCCTGTGGTAGACCTGGTGGTTTCCTTCCCCAAACTTCCTCTATTCCTCGCCCATGAATGAGATGGCTATGCAATGGCCCTGTTATCTTTAGAGAACCAACCTAAACCTAGTTCCAAGAGTGGATTCTGATTCCTTTTTACCCTAATCTCATCCCCCTTGTCACAGTGTCTTGTTCAATGAGCCCAGGCTTAAGCCAGGCAGTACAAGGCCTTCCCCTGGCCAAAGAGACTAGCTCAAGGGTGGGTAAGTGACCCAAATTGGGCCATTGAGATGTGAGGAGAAGCTTCCCGTGGGGATTATGAAAAAGAAGGTTTCTTACTGGCCTGAGAGATCTACTGAAGGCTAACACTCCTCTCTCTGGATGGTGGGATACAGAAAGGATACCTGGAACTGCTGCAGCCATTTCGCCACCATGAGGAAAACTGACACTAAAGAAGGCGGAGAGAAGAAATGAAAAAAAGAACCAGGTCCTTGACGACATTGCTTAGCTACTGCACATAACCAACTCTGAAGTCTGCTTAACCTCAAGAACTTCCAACTCCTGAGTGGAGAAATCTTTATATTGTTAGACCAGTTTGAGTTGGGTTTCAACTTGCAACCTCAAGATCGCTGACAGGATCAGGGTCTGTGGAGCTTTCTAATGACTGGGCCCCTAGGCCCTGCTCCCTGTAAGACTCTCCTCTCTCCCATCAAGGAGATGCATGGGATTCTGCCCTGCTGACAAGGTTGTGCTGCTGGCCCAGCATCCACCTGTATGTGGAGGGGCTTTGGATTACATGCATGTGAGTGTTCACTTCCCGTCAGTGTCCCTCAGAAGCTGTGTGGCCTGGGACGAGTTATCTAACTTCTTTATGTTTTCTTCTTTGTAAAATGGGATCAAATTAAAATTAATCCCATACCTCTCAGGGCACTTGTGAATGAGATGTATTTAAAACGAGGCACACAGTAGGACCACAGCTAATGTTGCCTCCACTTTCTTCTGTTCCTGTCTCTTCAGCATGGAGCATGCCTGCTTGTATATTGTCTGCAAGGAGAGGCTGGCCCTCGGGATGCGGGCTTCTCCAACTTAGAATCCCAGTGATTTCCTGAGAGGAAACAAATCCCCTTTGCCAGAGAAGATGAACAGCTCAGCCATTTGCTAAAACAAATATTAGTCCAGCGCTGTCCGGGGAGAGCAAGCTGCTCCAAGAACTATTTGTGTTTGCATCCTTCAAGGAGCGGATGAACGTGCCTCCAAGGACAAACATCTTCAGGGGTGGGTGCGAAGAGGGGCAGCTGCTCCAGGAGCTCCCCTCCTGGCTGCTTGTTCCCCTACAGGTGTCATTTACCTGGCATCGGGGCATTTATCCATCTCTGTCTTCCCTGTGTTTGGGGCTGGCACTCTGGCTACCTGGGCCACCCACACCTGGGGCCTGGAGCTGGCTTCCCGGGCCAGACGAGTTGTAGATTCAGACAGATCCTGAGAGTTTCCAGGGGGACTTGACCCCTAGTTATGGGTGTTTGTGGCACACATGCTCACCTAGGGCCATCAACATCGGCACCGTCGACATCTTGGGCCTGGTAGTTCTTTGTTGCAAGAGGCTGCCTTGTGCATTGTAGGATACTTGACAGCATCCCTGGCCTCTACTCACTGGATGCCAGTAGCATACCTCCCCCAGCGGTGACAACCAAGAATGCCTGCTGAAGAAAGCTATCACCTTTGGTTGAGAACCACTGTTCTAGCCAAAGGCAGGAAGATCTCTGGCGTTAGGTATGGCTTGGTTCAAACCTGGCCATATCACCCCCCAGCTGTAAAATCTGGCTAGTTAACCTAACCTCTCTGAGCCTAGACTTGCACATCTATAAAATGGGAACCATCACAGCACCTGTTTCCTAGGATGGTGTGAGAGAGTGAAGTGAGATTACTTACCAGGAGGTATCTGGCACCCAGTTCCCTCATCTATGGTAGCCTGCTTCTAGCAGATTGTAAACTCCACCAGGGCAGGATCGTGCCTCATTGCTCATCACTGTGTCTCCAGCCCCCAGCACAGGGCCTGGCACACACTCGGAGCTCAGGAAATGGATGGTGTTCCTGGGGCTGTCCTGGACCTCACTGGGCTTTCATGTTACTGCTACGTCACACTCTTGGCAAACCCCTTCAGTCCCTGTGCTCCCCGGGGGAGGAAATCTCTTCTCCCTCTGGGTTTTATGTATGAATCCTAAGCTGCAGTTTCCTCCCTTGCCTTCTCCAGGACTCCCTGGAGGGAGTCCCCAGAAAGCCTGCTTTTGCCCTGGCCCATTTTCCCCACCCCAGAGTCAGGGTGCATGATAGCAGCCTCAGGAGCATCCCTCTCCATATTCCCATTGCTGACTCCCACTGCATCCTCCAGATCATGGATGATTGGTGAAGCAGAAATGATTGGCATATCTTGGGTCCAATGAATAATAGAATACTTTCTGGCTCAACCTAACCAGGTTTCCTTGGATGACCCCTACTCATGAAGGACATGCACTGATGGACTTTGTATCACTTGTTTCACCTAAAGGCTAGTTTAAGAAGTGTAATTATGTCCCCGGAATTATGCCTATTAAAGGAAAAAAGGCGTTTCACCTCAGGCACATGAATTTCTACCTGTACTAGAATCCGATGGGGAATCCGGAGGATAAGACAGGCTTCTCTCTGAAGGACTGACAATTACGTAGATGAGTCAAGACTAATAAGGTGACAAAAGACGTGTAAGCTCTAAATTGACTACAAGAAGCTGTACATGGAGGTGGAGAAACTGCTCAGGGGCTCAGTGCTGTCTTTCTAATCCCGCCTCCCCACTCGCTTCCTTTACCACCTTCATCTCTGACCTGCACTGTTCCGATTGGTCTCTCTGCTTCCATTTCCCTCGAATCCGCCTCCACAGAGTGGCCAGGGTGATTTTTCTCAAATGCTAATGTGATTATATATCACAGCACATCCAGAATCTGTTTGAGGTTTATCATGGTGTTATCTGTAATCATGGAACATTGGAAACAATTGGGGAACAGTTCAATAAATGCTGGTACAAAGGAGGAAATATTGTATAGCCGTTGAAACTCATGTTTTTAAAGACCAATTAGAGATATAAAAATATACTCCTAATGTTATGAGAACAAAAATATGAATTCAAAACTGCAGCACAATACAGACTTAGTAACTATATATGTCTATAATTGCATGAAATTGCGAGGTTGGAATTATATAGCTGGGGAAACGTAACAACGGCTATTTCTAGTTAGTAAGATACAAAAGATTTTTTATTTTTTTCTAGATATAAGCTTTATGAGGTTAGAGATCATCTATCTTGAATACGATTTTCATAATTGCCAAATTTTATCCACAAACATTGTCTTTGGTTGTGTTTCCCTAGAAGCAGACGCTGAGACAAAGAGTGAGTACAAGTAGTTTATCTGGGAGGGGGTGTCAGGTGGGGGTGGGGAGGGGAGGCAGGGCAGGGAGGGAGGCAACCTGAGTGTGTTATCCGGCAGGTTACACAGTGGGCAATGGCGGCGTGGTCTTGCCAGGCGGCTCTGGGAGGCCGTATAGAACACGCTTTTAAAGCGGTGCATCAGGAGCAAGGAAGCTGGATTTAACCTCCAGGTCCCACCCCCCACACCGAGGCCAGCGCCTGGGGGAGCTGAGCCCCCAGGAAGGCGAGTCCTGAGGGATGTGGACAGGGCCTGACTGGTTTCACAAACACGGTGATTTAGAACTAATAAGGAAATGTTTTTAAAAGATCAGCATGCAGCTAGCCATGACCTCTCTGAGCCTCAGTTAACTCACCTCCGAAGTGGGGACAGTAATACCTGCCTGGCCTTTCTCTATGGCTCAATGGGTAGTGTGTGTGTGTGTGTGTGTGTGTGTGTGTGTGTGTGTGTGTGTCTCAGACTGAATGTTTATGCCGCCCCCCCTGAAATTCACATGTTGAAGCCCTAACCCTCAATGTGACTGCATTTGGAGATGGAGCCCCTCTATCTCCCCCCTCTCCAACTTTAAACATTCTGCCTGGCCAGTGTCCCTTTCCCCCCATCTATGGCTTGGGGTTGAGAGGATCAGGACAGCCCTGGTTTCCAGGCCAAGATGAGCCAATGTTCTCAGGAACCCGTCCCTGAAATTTGCCTGGAACTCTCCCAGTTTTACCCCTAAAATCCCGTGTCCTGGGAACCCCTTAGTCCCAGGAAGGTTTGTCCTGTACTGGGAGGGCAGGATGCATGTGGTGCCCGCTCACTTCCAGGCTGGTTGCACCAAGGGAGAACGCTCTAGAAACTGCGTTGACCATGCTGAGCAAAGCATCATCTTCCTGAGCATCGGGAGGCTCTGTCTGGATGCCCCAGGGGATGCCCTCCTCCTGGAAAGAATGAATCCCTGGAGCCATCCTGGGGAGACCCCCGTGGGAGCGCATGGGAAGGGCCCATCATCTAAGTACCACCAATGCGATCAGATGGCTGCTCTGCTAATCTGATTGGTGATTTGATGAAGAGCGTGGGGAGGCGGCAAGAGCCCTGTTGGGAGTCTGTGCTCAGGGCTACAGTCAGGGGAGGGTGTGTGCTCATTGTGAGCGACACAACCTGCCTGCTGTCATTCCAGGTGATAACTCCAAGGAGGGTCACAGCATGCCTGAAGGACGTGTAGCTCTCGTTTGGTTTGAGCCTTGGCCCCAAAGTTTCTTAAGAGGTTCTTTGTATGGTCAAAGGCTGCAAGGTGAATCTCAAACTCCTCTGTCATTGCATTTGGAGTCAGCGAGAGAAGATACAGCAAGACATGAGAAACGTGCAGGAGATCTGCAGGGAGCACAGGAAGGGAGGCAGGGAGGTGCAGGAAATCAGAGGGAGAAACAGACGGAGCCTCAGCCCCTCACCGCAGGCACAGGACAACTCGGTCCTGATCCTGGACATAGACTCGCCTCTCCCTGGCCGCACACTGACCTCTAACCTTGACCACACCCCAAACACTGACTGAACTCTGTTTTTTTAAAAAATATATTTTTATTGATTTCAGAGAGGAAGGGAGAAGGAGAGAGATAGAGAAACATCAATGAGAGAGTCACTGATTGGCTGCCTCCTGCACGTCCCTCAGTGGGGATCAAACCCACAACCTGGGCATGTGCCCCGACCGGGAATTGAACCGTGACCTCTTGATTCAGAGGTCAATGCTCAACCACTGAGCCAGGCCTGAGCTCTGTCATTTAATACCGAGTCTCTGACTGTACACTGACCCTTGGTCCCTGAGCTCTAGGCAGCTACCAGGACAGCTGTCTGAGGCTCTTTCCTGTAAATTTCTCTTGGTTAAGAGCAGACAGTGCAGCTCTGTGTTTGTGCACCAGCGTCCGTCGATGCCCTAATTACCAGCAAATTGCGAACCCCCGAAGCATATTAATTCCGCCAAGTGCATTCATCAGGTAGCCCGGACCCCCGAGTGCCCACTGTTGTGATTTGCTCTGCAGAACCAGGTAATTTCCCGGCTGGACCATGGTGGGAAGTCGAAAAGCAGTGTCAGCTTCTCCTGCTCTTAATTAAGGCTGGACATTTTCCAGGAAGTCACTGATCATTATCAACAAGCTTGTAATTTTATGTCCCAGAATTAGAGATTGAGGATGAAAGAGAAAACCGGGGGGTTGCAGTGGAAGCCCAGCCTCCATAGATCTGGGCTTTCTTTTAATCTCCGTCATTTATTCCACTGTGACCTTTTCCTACCGCTTCGCTGAGACTTTCTGAATTGCAGCCCCCCCTTCTTGTGGGGCTGTTTCCCTTGGCTGTCAGCAGAGGCCAGCTCTCCCGGCCGGTGGGGAGTGAGCTGGGGCCTGTTTGGGCCCTAAGACTTTGTTTGAAGAGGACTCCCGGGGGCTGAACTGGGAGCTCTCTTCTCTCTGCCTTGGTCCCTCCTGGTTCCAAGCGAGCCCAGGGTTGCCTCTGAGTCCACCGCTGAGGCAGCTGTACCCAGTGGGGCCAGAGCTCATGGGGCTCCATCAGAACCACACCAGGATGCCAGGGCCTCAGCCCTACCAGGCTCCCAATGCCCAGTTAGGACCCTGAAGCCCGTGCGTCTGTGGGGCAGAGCTGGTAGTTTTACCTGCACACACTCCACTTTCTTCTGCTACCGCATCTTATCCTGCCCCTCGATCCACATTCTCCCACATTCAGGGACAGCCTTGGGGCTCAGCCCCTGCGGGTTATGGTCTGCACCCACTGTGACCACCACGAGTGGCCCAGGAATGGGGAGGGGAACCAAGTAGGTTCAATGAGACTCGATCTTAGTGGAAAGGAAAGTTATCTTGCTGCTGCAGTTGCTAAGCGGGGAGAGAGGAAGCGTGCACCTGCTAGTGTTCTGTTTGATGACTAGATTGAAAGATCATACAAGAGGTGACATGCACAGGTGAGCACTGAATGCCTACCATGTACTTAGTCTTGGGAGAATGTGGGAGACAGAGAAGGAGCTCAAATATTCCTGAGAAGAAAGGGTAGACTTCATGGAGGCGTCGAAGAGGAATATTGGTACATCTCTACATTAGTAGGTTGAATAGATCTACTATCCAGATGGAGGCTGCTGGCTTGCTCAAGCCTGGGGCAGGGTTGCAACGGGCTCCTGGCCCACAGGTAGGTCCATGTCCACCCCTCCAGTCCTGCTCTCCTTCCCTTCCTTCCAGTAACTGGAGTCTTGCCTGGCCTCTCCAACCACATCTGTCCCCAGGAGGGGGCAGGATGCAGTGGTCAGAGCAGTGAGGTTGGAGTTGGCAGACCTGAGTCTCCACATGGTTGGGTCACTAATAACTGAATGGCTTTGGACAAGTCACATCACCTGTATGGTCTTCCCTTTCCTGTGATGGCTCTGCTTCCCTCCCTGGGTGGTGGTGCTCATCCAGGGAACCATGGAAACACATACAAAGGTTACAATGGACTGGTGGTCGGGAGGCCCAATTCTTCTGAGCTCAAGTCCTGCCCGTCAGATGCTCCATCAGGGAGGCTCTGATGCTTGTCACTATGTCTCCTTCCCAAATACTCAGGAAAGTTGCTGTGAACTCTGAGCACAACTTGAACCATACGTAGGAACTTGGGGAATCACCGCCCCCTTCCCCTTCTTCTGATCATCACATCACTTCAGAAGGAAATTTCCCTTTGGATATTGAGGTCAATAACAGATTTAGATCAGCAAGGACCTGCCTGGGTCCTCTTTGGTTTTTGACTTGTTGAATCTTGAGCAAACTGAGGCTGAGACCGTGGGCACAGTTTTATGTTGACCCCGCCTTTAGTGTAAGACGAGGCCTGTGTGCAGAACATATGGCAGAGCTGGTACCTGGCCAGAGGGCAAAGCTCAGGGTTGTTTGCAGCTTAAGCTGGAAGGTGCCCTAAGTCTTGGGCCTCTTAGCCTAAGTCCCTGCTTCTGTCTTGTCCTGAAGCCTCGATCTCTCATCTGAGGCTCAAACCTTATTCCACCTGCAGGCTCAGTCCCTCTGAGGGCTCCAGGGTCAATCCTGGGCCCAACCACTGGAGTTTTAAAGCTTTTGTTCTCTGTTCTGGGATGCAGGGTCAGGGTACTCTTTGCAGTCCAGTTCTGACCTCATGTATCACTTCCCATGAGGGTCTTTCCCACGATGGGGTGATGCAGTGACAGATACATAAAGTGACAGATGAATACATTGGTGGATGGCAATGATGAGCTTGGCTTGCAGCCTGGGCATCCCTCTCTGTCATACTCCAATGAATTCCCCTAGCATCTCTCCACTGCCAGCCTAACCCAGACTCCGGCCCACCGGCCTGTACCTTTGTCTGGTGCCTCCATTCAGGTACCTAGGGTGTGCTGGCAGGCCTGACTGGTTTCTGGTCCTCAAATCTGGTCTGCTCTGTGGCAGATACCTCTAGCAGCACCACTTTTGGTCAAAGCTGGAGACATGCCTGCATTAGGGCTATGCATGGAGCAATCTATATATATAAAAAGTAAGCGACTGCAACGCTGTAATGACCTGAACGATTGGTCGCTATGACGCCCACTGCAGTCAGTGAACCAGCCCGATTAGCAAATGGGGCCATCCAGCCAACCTCCTGCAGCCCATCCCACCACCCAGACCCACCCCAGATTGGCCCCCCTACTCTGATCAGGGGCAGGGCCAGCCGGCCAACTGCCTGCAGGCCCTGCCCCCAGCTGGCCCCACCCCTGATGGGCCCCCAACACCCCGATCAGCCCATGGCCCCTCCCCCAGCCAGCTCCACCCCAATCAGCCCCCCCACACACCAATCAGGGTGGGGCTGGCTGGTGAACCTCCCCTTGCCCCTCCCCCAGCTGCTGACCCCCAATCGGCTCCCTTCACCCCATTCGGGGGAAGGCCCACAGGCCCATCATCTACAGCCCCTCCCCATGGCCAGCCCCACCCCCAGCCAACTTCCTGCTTTCTCCTCCTCCCAACAGGCCCGGCCCCGATCTACCCCAATTGAGGCTGGGCTGGCTGGACCCCATCCATGCACGAATTCGTGCACTGGGCCTCTAGTCTATATATATAAAAGCCTAAGTGACCGTTCTACTGGTCGACCGTTTGACTGTTTGACCAGTTGCTATGATGTGCACTGACCATCGGGGGCAGACGCTCAATGTAGGAGCTGACCCCTGGTGGTCACGTGTGCTCCCACAGTGGGAGCACTGTTCAGCTGACTGAGGGGTGCCAGATGCAGGGCTCATGGCTGGCGAGTGCCACTGTGGTGGTGCGAGTCTCTCCTGATTGGGACTGGGCGTGAGCTTGCAGCAGGCACAGTGGGGCCGGGATGAGCAGGATGGTCAGGCAGGAGCAGCAGGCGGTATTGGATTGCTGGTTTGGGCTTGATCCCCACAGGCCACATTGAGTGACCCCACTGGTACACGAATCCGTGCACCAGGCCTCTGGTGTCTTATAATGTTGTAAGAGTCAGCCCAAGGTCCACCCTCCATTCCGCATTCTACTCTTCAGATGGGCTCCTTTCCTCTGACAACTGGCTTTGCTTTTCCTTTATGAAAAAATGATCAAAGCCAGGTGTGTCTGGCAGAGTTTCTGAAAGTCAATATAAAGGAAGCAAAGGAAAGGAGCCAGCCGAGATGGAGATAATGTTCAGTGCCTGTGACTGAGGTGGGCCTAATCAAAACAAACCCTTAAAGTGCGGAACCTGGAAGCCAGTCCCAGAGGGAACAGACTGCTGAGGCAGACACTCCTGCTGGGGTGAGATGTGAATGGTGCTGGGACATGCACCCGGCTCCTGCTCCTCGACTCTTCCCAGCACAGCCTGGCTGCTGAGGCTACAAACCCTGGGTCTCAGGTCCCTGATCTTCTCTCCCTGGGAACCCAGAACCAGGGCTTTGGGGAGACAGTCCACAGTGTGCAAGACCTCCTCCCACAAAGCAGGCAGCTCAGGGGCCTTGTGTTCGCAAAGCTTCTGAGGGGTTTTTCTGGATCCAAACCCACATTCCTATGAAGCGGTCAGTGGCCATTACAACCCACCTCTTTGACTCCCCGTTAAAATGCTCCCATCTGACAACAGCCTCCTGATGAGTCTCACTGCCTCTGTTACTGTGGTTAGCTCACTATTAATGGGACGAGAACAAGGGAAGCCAGACGCTGTTAAGCATGGTCAGGGGAACATGAGCCTATTTGTTTCACCACAGCTTCACCCCCCACCCCAGGGAACCACCAGTCTGAACCCCCCTAGATCACTGGGGGAAGGGATGGAAAAAAGCTGGGGGTGGGGGTAAGCACATGTGCGATAGAAGTAAAAATGGCACAGGGGGAGGTGCTTGACCGCAGAGGCCTGTCAGTCTAACCTGGGAAAGGGATCACTGGCTAGGGAGTGTACCCATCAGAAGCCCTCGAAAGCTTGGGAAGCCGATTAGTTATTTTGAAAAAGGTCCTGGTTAAAACCCCTGGGGAATAAAGAGCTCTCTCTATCTCCCCTCCCCGCCACCCCCACCCCGATCACACACTGGCCTATTCGTTTTCGCTCTCTTGCCTGGGAACATGCGACTATGCGGCTCCAAAGAACTAAGCTTTAACATGAAACAGAAACTCTGGACCTTTGTTTTGGCCTTGCTGAAGACACGGTTGGACTTTTCCCATGGTGGGATGGATGAGACGGGACATTGGGAACCCAGGAGGGGAACTCCTTTGATTTGGCATCACCAATAAACTTTTCCACACCACATTCTCCCATGCGTGGGTCCATGGAATTCTTTCCTCACGATCCGTGTTGGAGCGTATGTTAACACTTCGCTTATTTTCTGTGGCAGAATAATATTCCATCGTATGTGCATACTACATTCTGTTACTTAATTCATCCATTGATGGACACTTGGCCCCATCTTTTGGTTGTTATGAGCAGCGTTGCTAGAGCATCTGTGTACAGGGATTTGTTGGAGTCCCTCCTTTTAGTTATTTTAGGGCATATACCTAGGAGCGGAATTGCTTGGCCATACACTACTTCTTTGCTTTGAGGAACCACCTTGGCTGTGGTTCTTGACCTTGCTTAGACTCACTGTGCCCTTTCACTTCTCTGGCCTACCACAGACGTTCTTCCTGCACGCTAGGTTTGTTCTCCTTCCTTCA
>NW_005874194.1:0-17147 GCF_000147115.1 Myotis lucifugus | reverse complement strand
GCCTCCGTCCCCTTACCCGGCGCCCATTAAAGACGGTGGCTTTCTCGGCGCGCGTTTGGCCTGTGGTCATTGGGAACGGAGGGCGGGGGTAGCGGCCCCGAGGGCGGTCTCGGCCCTTCCTGGGGCTCTGCGCCACGTGTCGGCGCCGCTAGTCCGCCCCTTCGGCCCTTGACCCCCTGGGGTGGCCCGGGGTGACCCGATCACGGGGTCCCGACCGACGCGGCGGGGTGGGGGCATGTCACGTGGAGGCGCCACGCCCCTGGGGCAAACCGAGGGTGAGGCCGGAACCGCAGGGTCTCTGGTCACTTGGCTTCCTGTGTGCCCGGCGGGACCCCAGGGCTCTGAGACCTTAGTACTTGGTTGACCTTCAGTAACCTAAGCTCTGAAGGACGTAAGCGCTTGTTGGCCTTTATAAAGGCCGAGCGGAACCGACCCGTTAGCCTAGAACAGTGGTCCGCAAACCGAGGCTCATGAGCCACATGCGGCTCTTTGGCCCCGAGTGTGGCTCTTCCACAAAATACCACGTGTGGGCGCACACGTACAGTGCGTTGAAACTTGGAGGCCCATGCGCAGAAGTCGGTTTTCGGGAAGGAGATGGAGAAACAGGTGTACAAGACGAGTGTGGATGGGGGAGGTGGAAGGGGTCGACCTCAGCGAACGTCCCTCAATCAGATTGAGGACGTTTTTAGCAAAGGCCAGCTTAGGAGCACCCTAATTAAGTTAATAACAATGTACCTACCTGTATAGTTTAAGTTTTAAAAATTTCGCTCAAAAGAAATTTCAGTCGTTGTCCTGTTGATATTTGGCTCTGTTGACTAATGAGTTCGCTGACCACTGGCCTAGAAGAGCAGAACACCCTGACCGCCCACGTTGAGTTGCATCATCAGAAAATAAACCAGAAGCCACGTGGCTGCTCAACACCCGCCTCCTCGGTAACGCTGACCATTTGGCGAGTCCAACAGTGGCCCCTACGATGAACGGTCTGAAAGCCGGGGGTCAGGAGCCCAGTGTGTGTCTGGGTGTCTCATGTGCAACCCCGGGAAGCTCCCGTCCCCGCCGCCACATGAAGTGACCAGCCCCAGCCCCCCCCCCTTCCCCCACAGCTCAGGCAACTGCACGCACACACCCTCTTGGTAAGTGCTTCTGGTTCCTCGGTGGGGTAGGTGATCCTTTACAGCGGTTCTCAACCTTCCTAATGCCGCGACAGTTCCTTATGTTGTGGTGACCCCCAACCATAACATTATTTTCGTTGCTACGTCATAACTGTAATGTTGCTACTATTGTGAATCGTAATGTAAATACCTGATATGCTGGATGGTCTTAGGCGACCCCTATGAAAGGGTCGTTTGACCCCCAAAGGGGTCGAGACCCACAGGTTGAGAACCGCTGTTTTAAAAGTTCATGTACAATCCCTCTGGTGATATAAAGTAGCTTTAAAAAACTTCCTCCAATTACTATAAATGTTGCTTAAATGAACAGAAAGAACTGAAAGTCAGACCCATAGAAGACAAGCCCAAGAACCGGGAGAGGCCCTCCCAGCCAGAATCACCGTATTTTGTGTATTTTTTTTTTAATTGATTTCAGAGAGAGAAGAAGGGATGGAGAGGTAGCAACATCAATGATGAGAGGGAATCATGGATCACCTGCCTCCTGCACGCCCCCCATGGGGATCGAGCCCACAACCCGGGCCTGTGCCCTTGACCAGAATCGAACCTGGGACCCTTCAGTCTGCAGGCCGACATACCCACTGAGCCACACCAGTCAGGGCCAGCGTCACCGTTGGAAGGGCCCAGCAGATAAGGGTCACTGAGAAACCAACAGCTCCTGGCTGTCCACACTGCAGATTCCCCGAGATGCAGCCCTACACTAGGCGTCGGAGACCAGCAAGCCCAGTGAGGGTCTGAGGCAGCTCGTTCACGGCACGGTCTTTATGATCCCCAGCCGGGGCCTGCCCCCCGGCCGGCTCAGCTGCTCTCCCACCCCCAGAGGTGAAGAACGCAGTCATAGAAGGAGCAAGTGGCCAGCAGGTGGATGTTAAGGTCTGCTTCCATGCCCGAGTCACAGACACAGATCTTGGTCCTTGGGCTGTGCAGCTGGCTGCTGCCCTTCCTCACGTCCTCTGTGGACGGCCGGGGAGGAGTCCTTTCCTTGCTTCCACTCCCGTCGTCTGTTGGACTGTCAGGACAGGGAGGTGCCGGCCCCTGGTCCCCAGTCTCGTCTTCTGTTGCGGCTCCTGGGCCGCTGCTGGGCAAGAACCCTGAGTGGGATGACGGCTGGGCCTCGGGCTGACGGCAGAAGGTGAGCCAGGACCAGTCGGCCCCGTACAGCAGGGACCTGGGCAGCGTGTGGGACACAGAGATCGTGCACGTGTCCTGCTTCTTCTCTGGACGGAGACAGAACGGGAAACGCAACGTTACGCAGAGCCGGTCTCGTCCACCCCTCCGCCGGCCCTGCCCGCCCTCACCGTCATGCGATGCGGACAGGCGAGCCGACACCAGGCGTGATGCGCCGTGCACCTGAGAGCACTCGGCCTGGCTGGCAGGACACGTGCGCAGCTGAGGACAAAGGAGCTGCCCGTGGAGGGGGAGGGGGAGGGGGAGGCAGGAGAAGCGGAACAAGCACACGTGAGGCGGCCGAAACCGGTTTGGCTCAGTGGATAGAGTGTCAGCCTGCGGACTCAAGGGTCCCGGGTTCGATTCCGGTCAAGGGCATGTACCTGGGTTGCAGGCACATCCCCAGTGGGAGATGTGCAGGAGGCAGCTGATCGATGTTTCTCTCATCGATGTTTCTAACTATCTCTCTCCCTTCCTCTCTGTAAAAAATCAATAAAATATATTAAAAAAAAAAAAAAAAGCACACGTGAGGCGGAGGGAGAACAGGGCTCCTGTGAGGAACCACACACAAGGGACGAGGGGACTGGCCAGGGCATGCGACCAGGCGGGAGGGTCACCCCGTCAGCGTCAGCATGCTTAGCGCGCAGAGTCTGAACACCAGCAGTTTCCTGGTGGTGAGTTGCTATGGCAACTTTGAGGCTGGAGGTGGGACTGGGAAGAGGCCAGGCCTCCATCCAGAAGGCACAAAGCTGCGGAAGGACTGAGAGCAACACGACCAGAAGAAGAAATGAGTGGTCTCCAACCCTGAGGGGGTCCCGGGTCCCGGGCAGGGCCGAGGCTGGCAGGAGCCGCTGGGGGAAGCCAGGGCCAGTGAGGGTGTGAGCGCAGAGCGCCGTCACCAGCTGGAAGTCACAGCCCCGGAAGGGTGGCTGCTGCTGCCTCCCACACGCAGGGGTCGGGCACAGCGACCTGACTCGCACAAGGACGAAGCAGGGCCGCACAGGCCAGGGCGATGCCTGGCGAGTCCCAGGACCTGCCATAGCACACGCTGCAGGAAGGCCCAGCAGAGCTGGCGGAACCGGTGCTGGTTCCGCCCATAGTGAGAGTCAGTGAAGCATGTTTGGGGCCCCAGGCCACGCAGACCACACTGCGCCGGCAGGAAGAACAGGCAGAAGGTGGGCCAAGGGTGGCGAGGAACGTGACACGTGCGCAGGCTCCTGGCACAGAGGTCCCCAGCGATGCAGAAGGTTCCAGAACCCCAGCTGGTCAGGGAAGAGCTGCAGCGCAGGGCCCAGTGCTGCCAACTGAGACTCGGGGGCGATCCCAGCCGGGCCTGGGGACCCTGGGGTGTGCGGGGCTTGGTGGCTGCGGCAGGAGCTGGGAGCCCCACTCACCCGTGGCCTGCTGGCAGTCGATGACGCTGAAGCCACCGTGCATGCAGGCCGCCAGGAGCAGGTGGCTTTGCAGGGGGTGCCACCGGAGCCTCCACACCCCGCCCTGCACAGGCACGTCTGCGAACGGCTGCGTCATGTTCCGCGTGTCCCACAGCAGAACGTGCTCGTCGTAGCTGAAACCCAACAACAGGGCCCCAGTGCGGGCACGTCTCCTGAAGCCCGCCCCACTCACCAGGACCCGGGACCGAGCCCCGCCCACACCCGCACCCTGGCCCCACGGCAGGAAGGACCCAGGAACCGCCGCGGCCTCACCTCCCCGTGGCCAGGATGCCCTCCTGGTGGGGGTTACTCTGGATGCTGCACACCCCCATGCAATGTCTGTAACCAAAGGGCAAGACCTGAGCAGGCGCAGGGCAGGCGGACGCGGCGCTGCCACAGCCTCTGCCGGCCCCGGTTTACCTCCTGCTGGTGAACACAGGTGCGCCAGGTGCCCTGGTGTCCCAGCCCCTCAGCAGGCTGTCGTCCCCACCTGCGGGAGAGAAGCACCACTGACGCGGGCCCTGGAGCAGCAGGTGGCCGTGTCTCAGGGAGGGAACTCGAGTCTGAGGGGCGACTTTTCCTGGGGTTTCTGGTTGCCACCAGACTGAAGAGCACCCCTGAGCCACAACTGCCTTTAGACTCAGGCGCCTGCAGAGGAAGAAGGGACGGCTGGTGAGGAGCCAAGCAAGATGGGCCGAAGGAGCCGCGGCCAGAACCTTGGCAGGAACGGCTCTGGTGGGGGTGCCCAGCTCCTGGGCCTGACAGAACAGCCTGCCTCTCCTCCCAGCCGCGACGGAGAAGGAACAGGTGGGGTATTTGCGTCCTGCACATCCAGCCACTCCTCTCCTGTCCCCCCAGAGACCAAGGCCACCACCTCCAGGGAGAGAACCTGCCTGGGTCAGAGGCTGCACAGGCCGCCGTTCCCTTCTCGCCCCCAGGAAGTCGACCCATCTCTCCCTTTCCCCTTCATGCAGGAAGGTAACCCCCATAAAGGCAGCAGCAACTCGAAATCCAGCTGCTGAGCCAGCCCGGGACTCACAAGCACCGGCCACGCCGGGGCCTCCGCCGACTCGGCACAGACAGCACCGGAGAGGCAGGGCTCCCGCTGCCACCGCCCGGTCAGCGCCACCCAGGCCCGCAGATCCTGCAGCGGACGCCGCTGTGCTGAGAGGTGGGACCAGCCACAGCTTTGGCCCCAGAAAGCGCATTCTGCACACAGGGTCTCAGATCCCAGCGAGGCCAGGGTCAGGGCCCGACCGCCTCGTGTGCTCGCTCCTCCCAGCACACGTTTGGTGTTCGGAGAGGGAGCGTGATGCCGACGTGTGACCGCCGCCCAGCGCAGGAGACCCACCTGAATACACCACGTCCGTCTGCCAGTAATTGAAAGCTGCAATCCAGGCCTCGAAGCTGTGGGCCTGCCAGGTGGCCACCTCGTGCAGCCCGGACCCCACCTCATCCAGCCTCAGGAGGTGCAGCTGGCCCTTGGAGTCGCTGCTGATGATTTTTAAGGGCTGGTGACTGGTCCTAGACACAGGGAGGCAATGGAGAACCCGCTGACCTTCACCCAGACCCAACTCATCACCTCTTCAGGTTCCCGAGCAGTGACACGCTGTGCCCCCAGCCTGTCCCGGGAGAGGCTCTGCATGGCCTGGCACGTGGCTCGTTGTAAGCAGGTGCCTGGGCACCTGGCAGAGCGGAGCTCCCACTCAGCCTGTGGACATGTCAGTGTCAGCCTCTCCTGGTGGAGACCCCGCCCTTCATCTAGAAGGCTGGTATTTCCGTCCTTTCGGGGGGCTGGCGTGACACCCCCGGGTCTGGGGAGCCGCAGCCGGGGCAGCGCAGGTGGTGCCAATGCTCCCGCGTGAAAGCAGGAATGAGCCATGAGCTCGAAGAGGGGCCCTTACCTTTCCGCCTTCCCAGTGGACCAATCCAGGGACAAGGCCAGACACTGCTTGCTCAGGGCAAAGCTGGCAAACGGCTGCAGGGTGTAGGTGGTCTCCTGGGGGAGAGACCGCGTCAGGGCGGCCCGGGACCCTGGAGGTCAGCCTCCAGCTCCGGCGGCCACCACGCCCTCTCGCCCTCCTTCACTCCCAGGTGAAGGTCTGCACTCACTGGGAGACCTGAGAGCTCACACACCTGCGGGAGGGATTCCCAGCCGCGACCTTGGGGAAGCAGCCTCCCTCCTCAGCCCCTTGCTGCCCGTGCTCCCCTCCCGCCCCCCAAGCTCTCACTCCCCTATGTGGCTTGGAAGGGCCCTGGTGGCCGCCCTCAGCTCCCCAGGCTGCTGGGCCTTCAGAGTCACAGACACTTTCCTCTGGGTTCCTTTTCAAAAGCCACGACTGGCCACGAAGTGCTGTCTCTCTCCTAAGATCCAGGTAGGTTTTATTATGCAACCTGGACCGCTTAACCCCACCCACAGGCTCCCAGCAGTTGCCCCTCAGGCGGCTCCCGGTTTAGGGCTCCTGCCTCGATCCGGTCCCTGGGTCCCGTCTTCCTCCCTCATTCCCAGGACAGGCTGCTGCTCCCCGAGGCCAGGAGCAAGGCCTTTCCACCGGAGCCCTCCGCTGCCACGAACCCGAACCCGGCGCCCCTGGGCCTCTGCTCCAGCCCTCTCCGCAGGCCGTGTGCTCCAGAGCAGGCATGGCCCTGGGGGCTGTCCACTCTCCTCCCCGCAGGACTCGCAATGGTCAGGGCTGCTGTCAAACACCCAGCAAGTCCCCGCAGTGGTTGGGTGCTCTCCCAACTGTCGCTGAGAAGGGTCAGTCCCACGTAAGAGTCACTGCTGCCCGGCCGGTGCGGCTCAATGGTTGAGCCCCGACCTATAAACCAGGAGGTCATGGTTGTGGGCTCGATCCCCAGTGGGGGGCGTGCAGGAGACAGCTGATCAGTAATTCTCATCATCGATGTTTCTCCCTCTCCCTTCCTCTCTGAAATCAATAAAAATATATTAAAAAAAAAAAAAAAGAACGGTGGTCCAGGCTCTCCTTACAGACGGCCTTTCAGACCCACCGACAGGTAAGCCAGCAGCCCGTCGCCTCAGCCCTTCTGCGGTGACACGTAAGTGACCTCCTCTCCGAGTGAGAGGCAGAACCCGATACTTTAAAGCGGGCTGTGCGCTGCCTTAGACCGCTGCGTGCCAGACTTCCGGCAGAGTGACCCCGAAGACGCTCCCTCCCACACCCTCTCCATCGCGTCCCCTCCAGCCCCGAGACGCCCGTCCCCAGCCACTGACCTTGGACCCCAGCAGCTGGTACAGCCCTATGAGCCCATCAGCATCGGCCACAGCCAAGAGGGCATGGCCGGCCACCGGGACGTGGCACCTGAGGGGGGAGTTCACGTGCCAGTCAGAACGGGACACGGGACAGCATAGTGCACCCCAGGAACTTACCATTCACACGGAAGCCCCTACACTGTTTTGGAGCCTACAACCCCGTTCCAACAAGATTCCCAGCTGATGAACCATAACACCAGCACCACTTCTCAGAACGATCCTGACTCTGGGGCTCGGAGACCCACAAAGGAAATGAACCCCAAGGCTGCGTCACCCCGCAAGCGCCCGCAGGTGGGCAGGACAGCAAAGACACAAGCCACAGCTCAGAGGCTGCCCGTCTGTGGGGTGCTGCCAGGCATCGGGCTCCCTGCCAGTGACAAGATACAGGCCACGGGGCTGCTAGCGAGTTCGTACCATTTCATGTCCAGGATGGCAGCCGTGTCTGTTCTCTGGATCTCAGCCACAGAGCAAGCAGAGCGGTCATTGCAGCTGTACAGGTAGAGACGGCCCAGCCGGGCCTGAGGCTCAGGGACGTCCTGCTCGCTCTACAAAGGATGCAGAGGTGTCCAGGTGACCCCGACCCAGGCTGCCGGTGGGGCGGGGCGAGGGAAAGAGGTGGGGAGCGGATCCTGCCTGCGAGCTGCCCCGACTTTCTGAGCTGGAGCATGTCCCTCCCACGGGCGTGCGATGTGCGGGCCCAGCGCAGAGCCTCCTACACCAGCCAACGGGGCCAGCTGAGCTCAGGGCCGCGCAGGGCAGTCCTGGCGGAGGCCTGCGTCCGGCGCCAGCTGTCACCCCCCAGGGTCCTGTTGGGCCCCCAGGTCTGTTCCCACAGATGGGGTGCAGTCCCTACACAACCCCACTTCCTCTTTACTGGAGACTTGACCCATCAGCTGGAGCCGCGCTGCACACAGGGCCTACCCCCAGCCACAAGGCCCACGTCGCACCGCCGCCTCCTGTGACTCCACAGGGGGCGCCTTTCAGCCCCCCGGCTGCAGAGAGGTCTGGCCATGGGGGCGGGGTGCTCGGCCCCGGGAGCCGCATCTCGCCCTCCCAGGCCCCCTGCGCGCGGCTACACGCCGGGGAGCACGGCCAGACGCCAGGGCCGGGCCCGCGCACCTCGTCCTCCGGCTCCCGCAGCTGGTAGGTGCCGCAGGCCAGCACGTGCCTGCAGCCTTCCAACGGGCACCACTCCACCGCGTCCGCCGTGTACTCCGTGTCCACCGCCTGCAGCAGCTGCACGGGGCCGCCCGGCTCCCAGCCGTCGGGCGCGCCGGGGACCCACTTGCGGTGGTGGGGTGGCGAGGCCAGTTTGCCACGCGGGGCGGGCAGAGGCCGGGGTGACAGCGGGGTCGGGGTCTGGGGACGGAACCCTAGCGTGGGAGGAAGTACTTCTTCCCCTCCCGACTCCTTCCGGTGTGCCGGGGAGGGACTTCCGGCCGCCGTTGCCGCCCCTCGTAAAGCCAGGCTCCTGCGCCCCCTTCCGGCCGGCGGACCCCAGCCGGCCCCACGTGCCAGGGCGCGCCCCCTGCCTGGGGTTTGGCAGGACAGCTGGGCCCACGAGGGGAGCGGAGGAGGGTGGAAGCGTGCAAAGGGCTAGAGACATTCATGCAGCGGAGTCCAGGGTGGAAGGAGCTGGGGTTCGGCTGCCCTCCTTCCCTCCTGCCCACCCAGTAAGACAAGTGGGCGCAGCGGGGACGCAGGCCTGCCCACCAGGGCAGCGGGAGAGGACACAGGCCCAGCTGGAGGTGCAGAGGGAGCCCGGGCCCTCGAGGGGAGCCCAGGCCCTTGGCAGCAGGTGCAGGTGCACGGAGAACAGCCAGCGTCCAGGGAGGGCAGGGGTCCCCCGCCACTTAGATTTAGGAAATAAGGGAGTGGCCAGCACAGCCATGGTCAACCCGGGAGGCTAGAGGACGCTGACACCGTTGAAGAGTTAGGAGGGAAGACAAGTCTCGGACCCTGCTATGGGCTGTAGTGTCCCCGAAAAGAGATGTTTTTCTATCTGGGACAAACGAGGGTCAACAGCCCGCCCGCCACACTCCCAACAGGTTAGAAACAAGCCCTGCAGTGAACGAACCCTCTGAATGGGCTTCATAGAGGCTCTCAGCTGCGTGGCTACAAAGATCAAGAGGTTGGGGCTGGGTACCAGGCAGTGGACAAGGGAAGCTAGTGGACAGCCTGTGGACCAATGGCACCTTCCCAATAGCGCCTGCTCCGGGTGCCACGGTGGAGACATGAGCACAGGGAAGGAACTGCTGCAGGGACAACTCCAGGCCAAGGCCACATTCCCAGCTCCAGCCCAGGCCCTTCACCAGCACAGACTGGACACATGGACATCAGCTATGGGCTGGCTGCCTCCAGTGGCTCCAGCTCCATGGCTGACAGCGATCCCCAGGGCAAGGCTATGCCCGAGCGCCACCAGACACCGTAGAAAGCAGCCAAGTGTCAGGACCCAGTGGGCGCTGTGGTCAGCAGACCCTGGGCACCGCCCTTCCCATGCGGTTTTCTGACAAATGGCTGACCGCAGAGCACTGTGTGCTGGTCAGGGGGTGTAGACCGGCTGGACACCACCCTGGCCACTCCCCAAAGGACAGGCAAAACCCACGGCCGGCAGCCTGGTGCCTCCTTGCCCAGGAACCTTTGTTTGAGAGCAACTGCTGAGCACTTGGGGCCGGTGCCGGGAAGACCATCCAAACGCAACACGCCCACCTATATAGGCCCCGCCCCCAACTGTCCTGGCCAGAACTGGCTTCTGGAAGGAGTCACCTGAGAATGTCCCAAGAGCTCAAACCAGCTGTAGGGACAACCGTCTTTCAGGATCACATGTTACTGTCCCCATTGGTTCTGAGCCCATCACTGCCCAACCCAGAGTCTGGAGGGACCTGAACAGACCTCCCGGGTGCAGCAAAACTGGCTCGGACCCAGGAAATCCCACGCCTGACCTGCAGCCGCAAAGGAGCTTCTGGGACAAACAAGTGTGTGGGGATACGGAGTCCTCACGTTCAGAAAACCCTCCTGCAGGCTGAGAACAGCCCTGCTTTCCCGGTGTGCTCCGTCACGTTCCCGGTCCTGTTCTCCGGGACACACACACCGGACACCACGCATGCAAGGAGCGACAGGAAGCTCAGGAGGACCAGAGGCCAGCACGGGGCTGCCCAGCCAGGGATGCAGTGGGCACACAGAAGAGCTGCCATGGAGCGTAGCAGGACCTCCAGACAGTCACACTGGAGGGCCAGCCTCACCCTCCTGCCAGATGCCAACCACACAGCCCAGCTCACTGCCCCAGGGTGGCCGTGCAAGGCGTGCTGCCACAGGGCAGAGGCGGCCCGGCTCCGACATCTGTGGCTCCAGGGAGGGCGGAGGCCCAGCCCGGTGAGTGAGGGGTAGACCTCCCATCCTCCTGGTCGCTGTTCACAGGCAGGGCCTGAGACCTGCCGGCCGAGCCCCCACGGAGCTGCCGGCCACTCAGTGAGCCCAGGCGAGAACTGCAGAGCTGGGCTGCGATCCCCTGGGTCGGCTCCACAGCCACAGGACAGTGGGTCTGGGCCTCCCTCTCGGGAGAAGCCTAGGATGGAGGCGGGTGCCCCCCACCCCAGGGCCCGGCCCACTCGGAAACAGGCTCGGCAGGAAAGGAGGAGTGCAGAGCAGGTGCTAGGTGACTGCCCTTTACTTTCCTAGTAGATGCCACGCCCGAGGCCGCGCTCCTGGGCCGGCTCCTGCTCCCTGACAGTTTTAGCCACTGGCCTGACCGCCTGCTGCTTGAGGATGACGGCAAATGATTCTATTTGTAATTCCTAACCCCCACGGCCTCCCCCCCAAAAAACTGTACATGAGTTTACAAACATATTAACATATAAATAACGAGAAGCATCCTGGCGGGAGCCTCCCAGCTGTCTCTACTGGAGGAGCACTTCCAGGGGAGCGCTGGGCCCCGCCAAGTGCCCGCAGCCAGGGCCGCCGCCGCCGCTGCCGCTCCGGGCGCCGGCTTCTTCCACACCAGGCTCCCCACTCCGTGTCCCGGTGCCGGGGCAGGCCTGGAGCCGCAGGGCCGTGCTGCCGCTGCCCAGTCACCGCTCCGGCTCGAGCTCGTGCTGGAAGGGGCGCCGCTTCTCCCGACAGTGCTTCTTGTGGGCGGGCCAGTCCTTCTGCTGGCACTGCGAGCCGCAGTACCGGGCCACCTGGCAGCGCCCGCAGATGTTGAACTCCCGGAGCTGAAAGCAGAGCAGGTGGCCTTTTGGTCCCGCGGAGGGACTACCTCTGACGGGAGGACCCGGCCCCCGGCCCCGCGGCTGAGGAGGCCCGAGGGGCCCAAGGGGACGGAGTGGAGCGGCCGTACCTGCTTCTCGATCATCGTGCAGGGCGGGTAGTGGCACTCGTAGTAGGTGCAGGAGCTCTCCTCCTCCTCCACCACGTCCCCGTTGGCGTTGTAGTACCGCGTGGCGCTCAGCGCGGGGAACTGCTCCTCGATGGGGTCCGTGGGAAGCTGCTGGATTGCGAGCCAGTACAAGCTCTGCTCCCTGGAGGAGAAGGGGCCCAGCTCCAGGCACAGGGGAGGAGGCAGGACCCCAGGATGGCCACCTGTGTCCTCTTGCTCAGAAGACCCCACCCGCACGGTGGGCTCATCTCCACGTGACCTACTTTGTAGCACGTGGTCTCCCCACTGAAAGGCGAAGAGCAGGGCTGGGTCTCCTGCACGAGGGCCACGCAGGCACAGGACCCAGCCTCAGGACCCAGCCGCGCCCGCCACCCGAGCCGGCAGGCAGTCCCCTCCCTGCTCAGGGCCCCAGCAGTGCCTGCTTCTGCCTCCGGTTGCTCCTCCTGCCCCGATGCTGTGCTGCCCCGCCTCCTTCTAAACACCGCTCTGTGTGAGTGGACAGCAGGGCTGCAACCGGGCTCCAGAGCGAGGCGCCCTGACAGGCAGCACCGGGACCTTCCAGAGAAGTTTAACCCCCAGGCCTGTGGGGACTCGGGTAAAAGAGGGAAGGGGCCCCGGCCGGTGTGGCTCAGTGGTTGAGCATCGACCCAGGAACCAAGAGGTCACTGGTTCGATTCCCAGTCGGGGCACATGCCCGGGGTTACGGGCTTGATCCCCAGTGTGGGGCGTGCAGGAGGCAGCCAGCGGGTGATTCTCGCTCATCAGTGATGTTTCTATCTCTGTCTCCCTCTCCTTGTATTTTTGTAAAAATCAATGAAAACATTTTTTTTAAAAAAAGAGGAAAGGGAAGGGTCACCCTCACCTAACACCATACACAAAAATTAACTCAAAATGAACCAAGGACCTAAACATAATACCTCAAACACAAGATCTCTCAGACTCAAACACAGGACAGAAGCTGCACTACCTTGACTTGGCAACCATTTCTTGGATATGACACCAAGCCACAGGTGACAAAGAGAAAACAGACACATTGGACTTCACAAAATCTAAAAATTTTGTGCATCAAAAGATACTGTCCAGAGTAACCCACAAAACGAGGGAAAGATTTGCCAACCATAGGCCTGATCATGGATTACAGAGGACATGAAGAACTGCAATTCAACAAAATAACACAATTTACAGGCAAAGAATCTGAACACACATTCTCCAAAGACATACAAATGGCCCAAAAGCCCATGAAAATATGCTCAACATCACTCGTGTCGGGAAAATGCAAAACTACAATGAGATACCGACTCACACCAGTCATGGCTGCTATTAAAAAAACCAAACTAGCCCTAACCGGTGTGGCTCAGTGGATAGAGCGTCGGCCTGCGGACTTGGGGGTCCCAGGTTCGATTCCGGTCAAGGGCATGTACCTTGGTTGCGGGCACATCCCCAGTAGGGGGTGTGCAGAAGGCAGTTGATCGATGCTTCTCTCTCACTGATGTTTCTAACTCTCTATCCCTCTCCCTTCCTCTCTGTAAAAAATCGATGAAAATACATTTTTTAAAAAAACATATTTTATTGATTTCAGAGAAGAAGGGAGAGGGAAAGAGACAGAAACATCAATGATGAGAGAGAATCATCGATGGGCTGCCTCTTGCATGTCCCCCACTGAGGACCAAGCCTGCAACCCAGGCACGTGCCCTGGACTGGAATCAAACCCAGGACCCTTCAGTCTGCAGGCTGACACTCTATCCACTGAGCCACACCAGCCAGGGCTCTTTCCTTTTTTGTTTTTAATTTATTGATTTGAGAGAGAGACAGGAAGGGGGAGAGAGATACATGTCTTGTTCCACTCATTTTTGTATTCATTGGTTGAGTCTGTAGGAAACTTGCCCATCAGGCCAATGCTCCAACCCAGCAGTCGCCAACCTCTCGGACCTCACAGACCACCAGCGATCCGTGGGCCACCGGTTGGCGACTGACCTATCAGCCAACTGACCTATCAGCCAGGGATCTGTCACTTTCAACCAAAAATCTAGGAGGATAACTATTACAGAAGGGTCAGTTTCCCTCAAGATCAGGGAATTTTAGGGCCATACTCTATCATCAGAGGAGAGAACGTAGAGGCTTGGCCCCAGCCCTGCCTCTCTCGTCCTGAGCGCCTGGGGACCACCCCTACACCTGGCCTCTGCACCCTGCCGCTCCCACGTCCGCAACTCAGGCTCTGGCAAGACCGTGAGGATGACAACTGCGCAGCCACCGTCTCACTGACGTCTGTCTGCTGGGAGTCACCACCACCGCCGGGAACAGCTGCCCAGAGGCCTGAGGACACGCAGAAACCCCAGGGAGCCCTCTGAGCCTGGAATGCACGTGTGGCCAGAGACCCCCTGGCTCGTGTCAGCAACCAGTGTCAGCTCCCAGCCCCCGTCCTGCTGCTGGTCCCCCCGCTCGTTCAACGGGCTCCACGAAGCTCAGAGCTGGGCGCCCCCCGGGCCGCAGGAACTGCCCTCAGAGCAGCCTTCCCACCAGGCGGATGCCTGCGCTGTCCTGAGAGTAAGCGCTGTTTGCAGGACTCAGAGAGGAGACCACGCCCCCAGTCCACACCGCCTGCTTCCCTCAACCACTGCGTAAACTGCTGGGCAAGGAGAGTGACAAAAAGACCTGTCTGTGTGCACAGCGAGCTGCAGACACCTCACCGGCCTCGGGGACAGGGAGCAGTCCTGCCACGTGCAGGCGTCCAGCCCAGACAACGCTGCTCCCGACAGAGCCCGTCATCGGGTGACCCTCCCAAAGAGAAGCATCAGGACCTCACCTGCCTCCAAGAACAGGAGGTCCCCCCACGTCGAGGGACGATAGCAAGGTCCCTGAACCCCAGCAGCATCAGAGCAGAGCGGGGACGTGGGCCTGGTGACCAGAGCGGGCGGTCCTCGGCGCCGCCCTGCCGCCTGGCCAGCTGGGAAGACCCACCTCTGTTTGCTGGAGGTCTCCTCCGCTTTGGGCCGCCAGCCCCACGGCACCAGCTGCAGGTTGTCCAGGCGATTGTCCACGGTCACCGCGTTGAGATGCACAACCTGGAACCCGGGAGCGATGCCGCCCCTGTGCCGCTCCCTAGAAACAAACACTCTTCGACCCGCCTCCAGACAGCCCCACGTGTCCGCCACGCGATCTGAACTGCCCCTCGCACACTGACGGGCACACGCCAGGAGTGACGATGCCCAGGGGAACCAGGGTGCCAGTCCGTGGCCCAAACAGGACCAGACAGGTTGACAGTTTAGCCCTTGGATGGAAGAGCTGGGTGGGCTGCAGGGAGCCAAGGCGGGAACCCCAAGCCCTGCAGCACAGTCTAGAGACACCCCTCTGAGCGGCCCCCCTGTGCACACCAAGAAAGGCCGCCGCTTCCCCACGTCCCACCAACAGGCTCAGCGAGAGCCGGCAGGCATATTAGCATAACCAATGGACACAGACACTGGGGCGGTGGGGGCTTGCCCGGGGTGGGAATGGCTGGGGGGGGGGGTGTCAATTGGGGGGAAAAGAAGACACATGTGAAACTTTAGACAATAAAAAAATAATAAAAAAGAAAGAGCCGGCAGGGACCAGACCCCACCCACCCTGGGAGGCTATGACGGCCCAGTGAGCTGCGAGCAGAAGAGCACGTGGTCTGGAGACCTAGGTGGCCGCTGGGGCCACAGCACGCGGCCCCTCCCTGAGCCAGCAGAGGCCGCCCTGGCTCCCCGACCCCGTGTGCGCCAGGTTCATGCAGGACCAGGGGGAGCAAGCAGCCTGGAAATACCCACCACAGCAACTCGTGCAGCAGCCGGCCCGAGCCCCTTCCCCGGTTCTTGTCGAAGGCGTACGCGAAGATCTTAGCCCCGTTTCCGTCTGCGTCCACTTCCATCCTGGCCTGAGGAGGAACAGGCACAGGGCTGCTGAGAAGCCTCCGATTCGCGGCAGCCGTTCAAATTCCTCTTAGAGAAACCGAGTGGCGTGAGTGAGGCGGAGGGACGGAGCGGGTCTGCTGCTGGGACCCTGGGAGGCCCCAACACACCGCACGAGGGACGAGCCACTGTGCACAATGCTGTGGACAGAGAGAAACGAGCTTCCCTGCCCTTACAAAAGCCCACAGCCAGCGAGAGGCGCCCCCTGCACCAGCAGCCGCGGCAGGAGTGTGTGGGTCGTCTCCCGAGGATGTCAGGGAGGGAGGAGCGCTGGGGGCCGGGCGTGAACAGAAGCTGGTCAGGCAGCGGCAGTGGAAGGCAAGGGCGCCAGGAAGATGAGAGGAAGGAGCACAGGGCACGAGGAGGGCCAGGGCCCGGGCAGAGGGAGGTGGGGGGACAGTCTCCTAAGGCACCCGGGCTTGTCCAGTTGAATTCGGTCACGAATGTGACACAACTGGTCTCTTCTTCGGGAGGAGAAGCGATCAGGGCGGCCCTTGGGGAGGAGGAGTGCCACGGAGGCAGCGCGAGCCGGGCTCTGCAGGGGGCTTCCCGGCCCTCCCACCCCCGCAGGCTGGCAAGGGGGCCCCGCCCTTACCTCGAAGGAGTAGCCCTCCACCAGCGGGATGTCCTGCTCGTCTATCAGCGTGTACTTGGTCTACAAAGTAACCACATTTCACAAGTTACATTCGGGACCAGTAAGGTCCTGGCTCGGGCAGGAACGGACCAGCCCCTTCGGGAGTCAGAGCTCAGCAGGCGAGGGGGTGGGCAGCCTGCCACAGAGCAGGTAGCGGTGCCAGGGCTGGTCATTCCCACCCGAGACTGCACCAGAGGAGCGGGCACCAGGCTGCACTTGCCACCCGCAGGAGGCTGCCCGTCCGACCTGCCACCACGCCGGCCAACCTGACTCTGTGCGGTTTCAGGTGCCAATAAGCCTACGGGACATTGCGGCTTCAGGGGAGCAGGGGGAGGGCTGGGACCGAGGCAGAACAGCCGGAAGGTTTCGACTCTGTTCGTTTCTTAAGCAGGGCGGCCGGCACACAGCTGCCCGCTGCGTTGTCCTTTCTGTGCCAACGAAAAGGTCTGGAGGCTCCTGGATGCAGCTGGGCGCGGAGTCGGGGTCTTGGAGCCGAGGGGCCCCCCTTCCCTGGCTGGAGCGCCTCGCCTCTCGCAGGGCGGGAAGCTGTCGCCTAGGGTCTGCGCCCGCGTTACCTGCATCTGACCGCCTCTGCTCCTCTCCCACCCGGAGCTTCCGCCGCCGGCGATGGGAACAGGGTTCCCATCCAGGGTCCGGTCCGCGGCTGGTCAGCGGCACGGCGGCCGGCTCCTGGAAACAGCCAAGCCTCAATGCCCACCGGCGCGGGAGCCCCAGCCTCCGCACACGCGGAGGGCGGGGCCGGGACGGGAGAGCAACAGAAACAGGCCGGGCCCGGCGGTTCCTTGTGAGTTGCAGGGATACTATCCTGCCTTAATTTACGCGCAATTTATGAGAACCTTTCCATTATCCTGTTTGTGTTTACTCATTGGTGATGTCGGTACAGAAAGACCAGTTTCATCATCTACTGTGGACTGTCTGCCACACAGAAAATCTCGTAGTTGACTCTGTATGGAAATAATGGATATTACTAATAAAATGGAATGCCAACTATAAAAAAAATTATCACAACCTAGGACTACCCAGTGTCACTGATGTTCTAGTATACACATTTTACCTAACCATTGATGGCATTCTGCAATATCGAGACATGTATTAACGCTTCCCAAACAAAGGGCTCCCATTACTTTGCAGGTTAGAGTTAAAGGAGGCCGTGG
>NW_005874193.1:0-17155 GCF_000147115.1 Myotis lucifugus | reverse complement strand
AATTATACAAACTGAACATTGAAATCAGGTGTTGATTCCTCACTTTATTTTTCTTTTAAAAAATTGTTTTAGCTATTCTACTTCCTTGGCCTTTCCATATAAATTTTACAATACTCTTGTCTGTATCTGCAAAGAATCTTGCAGAATTCTTGATAGAAATTGCACATTAAACTATATATTAAGCTGGGCAGATTGATGCTGTATTGCATCTTCTAATTCATGAACATATGTCTCTCCATTTATTTAGATTGTTTATTTTTTATCACTTTATAATTGTCAGCATAAGAGTTATAAATACATTTTGTTAGACTTACAATTCAATATTTTTTGAGTATACATGGTATTGATATTTTAGTGTTGTGCTCATTGCTCATATGTAGAAAGAAAACTGACTTTTGTATGTTTATTTTATTTTTAAAAAATATATTCTATTGATTTTTTACAGAGAGGAAGGGAGAGGAATAGAGAGTTTAAAACATTGATGAGAGAGAAACATCGATCAGCTGCCTCCTGCACATCCCCTAATGGGGATGTGCCTGCAACCAAGGTACATGCCCTTGACTGGAATCAAACTTGGAACACTTCAGTCCACAGGCCAATGCTCTATCCACTAAGCCAAACCGTTTCGGGCTGTATGTTTATCTTATATTCTATAATCTTGCTGAACTCACTTGTTAGTTCTAGGTGGTTTTTTGTTTTTTGTTTTTTTTTGGTAGATACCATTGGATTTTGTGCTTAGAAAATTATGTCATTTTAAATGAAAAGTTTTATTTCTTCTTTTCTGTTTGTTGTTATTTCCTTTTCTTGCTTTATTGCATTAGCTTGAACTTCCAGTACAATGTTGAATAAGAATATAAAGATCAGGTATCTTTACCTTGTTCTCAATCTTAGGAGAAAAGCACCTAGTCTTTTACCATTAGGTATGTTGCTAACTATAGGGTTGTTTTGTTTGTTTGTTTGTTTGTTTTTGTAGATGCTCCTTATTAAGTTGAGGAAGTCCTCCTTTATTCCTAGTGTCCTATGATACTTTATATCAAATGAAAGTTGAGTATTGTCACATGATTTTTTTATCAGTTGGTATAATCATGTGATTTTTCTACTTTAGCCTTAATATGGTAGTTAATTAATTTTTTGGTAGTTGATTAATTTTTGAGTATTCAGTCAGTTTTGTATCTCTGGTATAAACCCTACCTATACTTTTTAAAATAGTTCTCTTACTAAGCTGTCATCAAATGACTCCTTCGGAATGTGCCATTTGCTTCGTGCCAGGACTTACACTTGTAAATCATCATCTTACCCGAAACACTAAAATATGGGCTTAAACTCTATTTCCTCCAACTAGGAAGAGATGATGATGAAATCTCATTAAAGTGTAGATTCTGGATTTAAAACTGAACACTTCCCTTCTTCCACTAATGAAAGAAAATGCACTTTTTTACTTATGTGCAAAGTTTTCAGTGGAGATGTAGGACCATCATGCTATTAAGACTGCCTTAAATTTGGAAGCTTTGCTACAATATTTTAGTGGTATGTATACATATATAAGTTTTAAAAATACAGAAAAGGCCCAGCCAGTGTAGCTCAGTAGTTGAGTATTGTCCCATGCATCAAGAGGTCACTGGTTCTATTCCCTGTCAGGGCACATGCTCCATGTTGTGGGCTCGATCCCCAGTAGGGATGTGCAGGAGGCAACTGATCAATGCTTCTCTCTCATTGATGTTTCTATCTCTCTCTCTCCCTCTCCCTTCCTCTCTCTCTAAAAAATCAATAAAAACATATTTTAAAAATACAGAAAAAAAAAACAGAATAATAGTATACATATTTTAACTGGCACTGCGTTTTTTGCCGATAAAGTGAAAAAAATCTATAAATATTTAAATGCATATGAACTCTTCTCTAGTACGTTCTAAATTGTGCAACAGGCATACCATCAGAAAGGATAGAAAATAATATAAAAAATAACTGAGGAAATAATTTTTAAAGAGAAATCTGTTTAATAACTGATCTTCCCATTGGTATTACTTTCTAAACCACATTCCCATACCTTCTCACACTAGGCTTTATCTGAATTGGGAGATAGAATATTGATGAGAGAGAAACAACTTGGAGAGACCTCTAGAGGGGTTTTGCTCAATTGAGAACTGCTGGCCTAAGGAAGAGTAGATTATTAATATTTAAATCTTACCTTCTAAATTTCTATTTTTCAAGACTAAATTCCATGGACCTAAGGAAAATATAAAGCTAAATGGGTAAAAAGAATTATGATAGATCAGTTAGCTTGTCCAATTTATCCAGCATCATTCAGTTTTATTTTTATTTGCAAAAGGAAAACCCACATACATTTATTACTCTGCTGTTCTTGGCAGTGTTAGACCTGGATTATTATAATGTGGAAAAAAAATTATTGTGTTAAAAGATTGTTAAGTTTTAACTTTAGTCCTAAAATGATAGAAACCAGATATCAAATTAGGTGATAAACTAAGATGTATATTTGCAAAATAGATGTTTAAGAACCAATTAGACAGCTGACCTACAAAAAAGATGTGAGAGTTGATAGCATAGAGCAGGAGTTGGCAAAATTTTTCTCTAAAGAGCCAGTTAGTAAAAATTTAGGTTTGTGGGATATATGATTTCTGTTGCAACTACTCAATTTTGTTGTTGCAATGCAAAAGCAGCCATAGCCAATACTTAAATGAGTGTAGCTGTGTGCCAATAAAACTTTATTTAAAAGACAGGCTGGATTTGGTCTACAGGCTATAGTTAGCCAGCTGCTGGCATTCAGGAAGAGAGGCATTTATGAAGATGTTCTTTTGGCAGAAGTTCTCTCAAACACCATGAGAATCTCATCTCCAGCCTATAGAGCAGGGGATGGGGAGTATGGGAGGAGACTTTAAGAGGTCTTTGTGAAGTGCCGGACCTGTGTCTTCCTGATGTTATGGGGCATATTGTTTCCAAGACTGGAAATTAGCTCTACTAACTACCAGTGGTAGAAGTAACATTCATGAGTGTTTCTCGTGCACCCAAGATAAGTGAGAGAGAGAGAGAGAGAGAGAGAGAGAGAGAGAACACGAACCTGTCTAAGCTGGTTTAGTTTGAGTTCAACAGAATCACCTGGTAAGACACAAGGACTCCATCAGAGACAGTCTGTGTAGAGTAGACTGAAACCTGGGGCAAAGTGGGAAGTGGCCCCAGAGAAAAATGTGACTGGACATTCTCATTTTTAAAATTGAGACTGTGTTTAACCAGAGAATTTTTTTTTAACCATGAGTGAGCTGAGAAGTTAGCTGAAATTTCATTCAGGAGCAAGAGACTGTGCCCTCCCTCTCTCCCCCACACCCCCAAACACACACACAACCCACTATTAAAAATCAGAATGGAATTGTGAAGGAAAAAACAAATTGCATTTTTTTGTTTTAGAAATTGTTTATAACATAAAATTTCAAGAGCACAGTCCAAAGAAGAGAAAAGAGATACAGAACTCCCATATATGCATCATGCAGCAATTGTTAACTCAGGTCCCATCTTGTTGCAGTTATACTGTTTATCTACTTTCCTTTCACCATCTCCATACTTTACACATGGAATTACTTTGAAGCATATCCAACATCTGTATTTCCTTTCCATTGGAAGAAAGATCCTGAATTGATCCAGATTCAGGTTCAATTATTTGGTGATGTGTGCACTCCATAATCTCATACGTCTGGCTCTCTCTCTGTTAATATTGATCAGGATTTAGGAAAGTCTGATTCATCTGCTATAAAGTTGTTTATCAGCTTTTTATCAATTTTTGAAACCATTGGTGATTGTCCATGTCCATAATTTTATGGGAGGAAAATTGCATTTTGATTACCTCTCACTGGTTGTGCTTATTCAGTGCAAAGGTTACATGCATATCTTGCCAGTATGTTAGGATTCCCTGGATGGGAGAAAAATTAGTCTTTTTTCACAAGAGCCCTTTTTATTAATTAGCTTTGGAGTTCCAGTGTTTGTTTGTTTGTTTGGTTGGTTTGTGTGTGTGTATAGAGTTCTATAACTCACTCGCCCCGGCCCCACTTTTGCTCAACTGCCTCCTATTACATGAAAAGGCAGTCTAATTCTCCAGCCTACTTTGGTAAAATCTGCTGACTTCTGTGGGTATGACCTTCAGAGAACTGGTTGCTCCTCTGCTTTGAAAGATCCTTGAGTGCTGATGTGCTTGGTAAGAACAAATGTTGCTCTTCAGCTTGAGAGGATTTCACCTTTTTAATGAAATGCTTCCCAATATTATAATGTATTGGAATCATAACTATTTTTTCCTATTCTGAAAATTTTTTCCAGTTGAGAAGAAAGGAGGCACTCTACCTCAATCCATGCCTTGGTTGGGTAATTGGGGGAAGTGGTGGAGTTCTGTGGGGCTGACTTATTACATTCACTTCTCCTAATTCCATCCCTAGCTCCTTATCTTGTTCTTATCTTATCCTTGATAGTGTTATCCAAGCCAAGGAAGATATTTGATACTGTCCACATTTCTCACTTTTTTTTCTTTTTCACCACTGTATAGGACTCATAACATACTTAAGAGAAATTTAAAGTCTTGGGTCAAAAAAAAAAAAAAGTGTACTGAGACCACATTCCTGCAGGGAGAAGATCAGGCTCTTAAATAATCTCAATATCATAAGCAAGTGGGCCTCCAATGGAAAATCCCAGGTAAAAGGACACTTTTTCTATGCTTCTACCACTTCTTAGTTGACCCCAGAAAGCAGGTGTGATGGGTATTGTGATTCGTTCATTGATTCCATATTCTATGTATAAACAGTTATTTTCAGCTCGTCCCTTTAAACGAAGCAAAAGTTCTTGGACTTTTTTTTCCTTCCATACTTCTCCACTCTGCCACCAGATATTAATATCAAGTGTTTTTCCATAGCATTGATCAATTTTCCCTTTGTGGACAAGTCTGTTCATATTGTTACCTTTCCCAAGAAAGAAATATGCTATTGGTTGCTTCGTACGATACATATGTTTATACTGCCCCCTGAAAGAATTTTGTAGTGACCGAGCATGTTTTTCCATTTGTTTAGAATCTTGATCTAGTTTTTGGTTTTCTGGCCAGAATAAGAGGGAAGCTAAGAAATAAGGTTCTGAAAATTGATAAGATGGTCCTATTTGTTGCAAGATTTCTCGAAGCTGATCTTTCAGTTTTTTAGTTGGCATCACAATTTTGGAGGTAGGTTTAATGCAGTAGAGAATGATATTGGCCAAGATGAAATTCTGTTTTTCCTTTTGCTGGATTCTGACAGCGCATTGTTCGAAGAGAAAAGTGTATTTTTTCACTATATCTTCCATGGTGTTAATAGCAATTTCTTGACTTTTGATAAGGTATTCCAAGAGCCCAGAAAACTTGTCTGCTTTTAAAACTTCTAGGCTTCTCCGATACAGCTCTACTCGAAGTGGCAAACTAAGCTGTGATCCAAGATCTCTGTTTTGTAATTCCTCAAAGGGACCAAATATATCTGCATATTTCTTAAAATATCCAGCCACCTTTCTCCGAGTTTTGGACTGTTCATTTTGCTTAATGTTGCTTCTTGGTTTTAGAAGAACAAAATAGTCATCAAAAAAATCAAAGGACTTTTTCAAAGAAGATCGCAATTTAGTTAGATAGGGAATAAAATTCTTGAGGGCTAATTTAAATTCATTGTTTGGATCCCCAGGAATATCACTATTGCCTGATATAAAATTGATCATGTCTCTTTTAGATAGTTCATTTTTATTGTCAAAAAAAGGAATGAGCTGGAGAATCTGGATTGCATAGAGCCCAACTTCTATCTCCCCTTGATAACCAGCAATATTGTAAGTATCATACCTCCTCTTTGACTTCTGATTAAACCTTTCCATTGCCTCATCCTCTTTATATTCACTTTGCTGTTGCGATTCCTTGAATGCTTCTGAGGCATGAACTGCTAAATCCAAAAGTTCAGTTAGATCAGCAACTGAAATGTTTCTGTTTCTTTCATTATTCTCTGTCCACCATCTTATTTTACTTTTGTAGACTTGACCCAGTGTATCTGAGATATAAGAATTGTTAGGTTCTATGTTTTTTGCTTGATTTGCCCAATGAAGGGCACTGGTAAAGTCCCTCTCTTTAATGTAGAAATGTCTTGCCAAGGCTTGGCAAATGAATGCATTTGGGTTGAACCGATGAATACCTTCCAGCAATACTTTTTCAACTGCTTTGTTCCCTTCATCTTCATGTAATGCTTCAATGAATGGGGAAAACCAAGTCCCTGTTTCACCTTCATGTTCAATTCGCTGTCTTGTGAGCAGCAGTGTTTGCATATCCTGAAAAAATTTGCTTCTTCCTATACCAGTATCATAGAACACATTTTCTGTTAGCATATCCCACATAATTTGACTTTTATCCAAATCATAGCTTATCTTCAATTCTTCCAGTGAGCGAATAGCAATCAAAGGGTGTATAATGCGCACTCCACAGTATTTTCCACATTCCACGACCTCTGTTTTTATCAGAATTGTAGAGTAGGTGCCCATCTTATCTTCAAGTTTTTCTGTTCCCCAGTAAGCCTTCTTGGTTGTGATTCCTAAAAACTTTTCACACTGTGAAAGTGAAATGGTGGTATCAGGTACATATGAATTAAGAAGAGCCAGAAAAGAAAAGAGCTTTGCCTCCTTGGTGGAAATATTTTGTCCTTTCAGGATATTCCTGACCACATTTTCTATGTACTTTTTATCAAAATTGGTTTTCATGATCATGAAGGAATAAAAATCTTCAAAGTTTTTATGTTGCTCTTCAATTTCTTTCAATTTAAGCTCAAATGCTCTCTGTTCTTTGGAAGATAGTTGTTGTATTAGGGCGATACTGTCTGACATCTTCGCACATTTTTCAGGATTCTGTGATCTTACGCAATTTAGGATGATCACTAAAGGTTTCTCATATCGAATGTACTTACTCGTTATAGCTGTTTGAATAGAGGCCTGCAGAAGATAGATATCACCTTGTTCTTCAAAATCATCAACAAGGAGCAGTACAGGTAAATATTCCTGATGGTTTGCTGTCCCATAGGTGATTAAATTAGTCACTTGTTTTCCAATTTCAGAAAAATCCACTGTCTTGTTCTTCAGCACAGCACATCTGAATTTCTTCCTTAGTTCCCAAAGAATATGCATAGCCAAGGTAGTCCCACCACAGCCTGGATGATGATACAGATGAATAATTTTGGAACATGTTGACTTTGAAGAATCTGCACAGTTGTGAATCATTCTTTCAAGTTTTTCATATTTATCCCTTTTGACAAAAGGTGAAGAATAATTTTCAGAAGAAAAATAGAAGTTCCACCATGATACTTTACCACCTCTATAGAAGTCTTCCTCTTTTAAAGCCTTGAATTCAAGAAATTTATTTTTGTCGTTTTCTAAGAGTGTTCCTTTACATTCATTTTCACAGAGAATTTCCAGAGCAGTCATGATATCTTCTTCCATTTCCAGAAGGACAGTAGATGAACCAATAGATGGCAAAAATCTCTGTGAAGATTTAGTCACAGATTTTAGTTTAAGAATAGTACCATTGATCTCTTCAAGACTTAAAGAAGAAATACATTGGCTTGATAATTCATCTTGTTTTGTTAATCTTGCTTCAAGTAGATCTTTCCATCTCTGACATATGTGGGAGTGTACACAAACACACAATATATTTTCTATTCCTTTGAGATCTTGGTAGAAAGCACAGAAGGTTTCAATGAGGGGGTCTCTTGGGTCATCCACGGAGGAGAGTAAAAGAAATACCACCAAAAACTTCCCTCTTGGCATTACATCTTCATGTGTAAGAAATGATATCAGTTTCCTGACTTCAGATGCTTTTTCTTTTTGCCAGGAGCTTGGATCTAAGGGTTTGTATTTTTCACTGTCAAGGTCTAACCTGCCATTGCAGAAAATCCAGCTGGGTTGCTGATAAAGATTTAGACTAGAAATCTTCTCATTTGGTGTGGTTTTCCCCTCTACATATAGACTTGGCAAGTGAAGGTTTACTATTCGGCTTTCTTTGTAAGCATTGACTACCCCCTTGCTCACAGATTCAGGATCAAAATCCAATACAGCAAACCATTTTATTTCCTTTAGAAAATCTAAGTGTTTTATTTGATTAGGATGGCATTTGTTTGTTACAAGAATGTACCATTCATAGTATGAATTATCTAACAAATCCTTATTTCCTGTCAACAATTCAATAAGCTTTGGACCCTCACTGTTTTTATTATTTGTTTTTATTCTGCATTTTTCTTCTGCTTCTTTTCTATGTTCTGCCAATGCTTCTAAACCTAATTGAAATATTTTGAAATCTACCTTATTTTTCATGATGTCTTTAGAGCTGGCCCCATCTCGCACAAACACTGAGAAATGTTTTCTTTGTTCCCATACTTTGTTGTTGCAGTTCTGCATTTTAATCTGGAAATAATCATGTTCACATTCAGAGTATTTTGGAATGACATCCACTTCAATAACAAATCTGTCAGACGGAGTACTGTTTGGCAGTAAAACTTCTACAAACCTTGGCTCTCGAATGCACTTCTTTGCTTTTTGGACCTGATGGTCTTCAAAATATTGGTGGATCATCAGATTGAAGTGGTCAATGAGAGCTTCTTTGGTGACACTGGTGACATTCACACCAACAATTTTTCCGTGGGGCTTGTCTTTGACTCCAAAATGAATGGTGCCATTGGTCCGTGAATTCATACAAGCTGAAGCAAATCGGAAAACTTCATTGCTAAATTTCATTTTAACATCCTCCTCTGTGGCATTTTTTGTATTTGTGAACTCTTTGAATTCATGTATTGGATCAATGAGATTGAGTGGTCCTGTTTCAGGCTGTAGACAAAAATCCAATTTGTAACGATATGGGTCACTGAATTCATCAAAAGGGTATGATACACATGTCAGATCTATGGATGGCTGCTTTTCCTTTGTATCATCTATTTCATCTCCTATGAACTCACTTTTTAGTGACTTAGAAACTGTACTCATTGTAGAGGCATTAGCCATATCTGATTTCTCTTTACCCTTGTGTTTTTGCTTTGAAGTTTCCTCATTTTCCTCTTGCATCAAAGTTTGTGTTTTAGGCACCTTTTTACTGCCTTTTTTCTTCTGACATGTCTGAATAGGATCTTCAGAGGATTCTTTCTGCAATTTTTTGAATAGTTGTTCTATTTGGATAGCTGGTCCATGTGTTATGCCCATTTCGATGAGATGATTTTTAGTTAGAAACTTCAGGACTGCTCCATTCACATCTTGTTCGGTCAAGATTTTCCGGTGTTTTTGGTCAATTTTATGACTATCTAACCACCGATTTACATCATCTTTTGTCCAGTCATCTGTATTTTCTGGCAGGTTTAGTTGTGCGGCCATTCTGATATCTGTATATAGAAAAAATAGATAATTAATATTTTATAAATACATTTTAAAATAATCATCCAATTTTTCAGTAGGTAATATGTATGTCTCATGCAGCTTTAAACGTTCAAAGAATGTGCATGCTATCTAGTTATCCTCCTGAGAGGAAATTAGTGTTACCAGTTTCTTCTGTATCCTACCAGAAAAATGCTACCAAATACAAGCTCTCCCCCCCGCCTGCCCCCCGCCCCGCAATGAAAGACAGCATAGTATACACAATTCTTGTCACCTTGCTTTATTCACTAACTGTATGTTGGGGGCACTTCCAGACAGTATATATAGGGACATTTCATCCTCATTAATGCTTGTTTGCTATAATGTGAGTTAGTGGTATTATTTTAAAATACTCAATTTTGCTATAGAAAATAAGAGAAACAAAGGAGGATATATGACACTAAATAGAGAAGTATTTGTGAAATAAGGAGGAGATATGAAACTAAGTATAGAAGCAAGTAGTTGTGAAACATGTTATGATAGGTGTAGATAAAGTATATAGAACATATGAGTGTTAAACATAGGAAGAGATAGAGGGGCCAAATGGATATTAGTATTATTAAGACACAATTGAAGCACTTGGTATTGTTAAGGTCTTAAATGGGTCTTAATTGGGTGACACCTTCTTTATCTTTGGGGTCCTGTACTCAAGAAACAGAAATAAAATCCAGAATAGCTATGAGGCTGATTAATGAGCTATAGCTGTAGTCCTTCTGCATCTCTCTGTACTTGATTAGAGCAAGTGCATGTCATTGACTCATTATATTTTCTATATGTTTATCCCCCTTGGACAGTCCTCAACTCTGGTTCTCAAAATTATATAGTCAGTGGAGAATGCTGATGCAGCAGAGAAGAGAAGATATGATCTTGCATAACTGGGATAATAAGAACCTTCTACTTTCTTGTAACTTATCCAAAGTATGTTATCCCATATCTTCTCCCTGCTTTTTGTTGTGTATTTAAATTGATTTAATAAGCCATGTGCCTTAAGCATTTTAATTTGGTGTGGGATCCTTTCTGTTCCATGACTTTTGGGATAGCTTGCTGGGTAGAGAAAAAATTAAATTAATTTTTCACATAATAATTGATAATAGCTTATTTCTGGGCAGTAACAAATGGCATTACTATTTGGTTTACAAATTGGAAGATGAGTATCTGGAATATTCATTGCCATCTGGGTTACAGAAATATAGCACTGGTTAGAAAACATAAAATCCAAATAGCTTTAAGTACAATCCATAATGGCTCCTAAATGTGAGCCATTTTAATGAATCCATCATGGACAAAATTAAATTAACAAAGGAGATTAGCTTGGGGAATTATGGCAAATAGGTTATATAAGCCCACTTCTATGAAATAATGCACAGGAATATTGCCTTCAAATGTAGATATAAATTCAATGTTAGGATTTACCTTCCCTTTGAGACATAAAGATGCTGGAGGTGTGATCTAAGGTTAAAGCTATTATTTTTGGTTAGTAATTTCTGTATGCATAGAAAGTGAATAATATCTTATGCCCTGTCTGGTATGGCTCAGTTGGTTTAGTGTCATCCATGTACTAAAAGGTCACTGGTTTACTTCCTATCAGGGCACATGCCCAGCTTGTGGGTTTGGTCCCTGGTCTGTGTGCGTATGGGAGGCAATCAGTCAATGACTCTTACATTGATGTTTCCTCTCTCTCCCTCTCCCTTCCACTCTCTCTAAAAAAATCAGTAAAAGTAAAATATCTCACAGCTACAGTAATACAAAATAGTAATACAAGATAGTAATACAAAATAGTCAAAACAGGCAATTTGGTGGGAATTTTACTCCCTTACAACACTATGACAATGAGAAACCTAGAAGATTTAACACCCTCTTAAAAAATGTGAATTAAATGAAGTTTCCTTCAGCAGTTTAGCCTATATAGATTAAGAAGTTCAAATTTTAAGTTATCTGGGAAAAGAAAAATGAGTGGAGAGGGAAATTGCTTTTGGTATACTAATCTTCAAGGTAAGCACCTTTTGTGGGGCTACATCTTAATGTGCATCAAAGGACACAATTAACAAAATGAAAAGGCAAGTTATGGAATGGGAGGAAATATTTGTAAATCATGTAACTGACTTGATAATACCCAGAATATAGTAAAAACTATAACTCAACAATGACAACCAAACAAATAATCCAATTAAAAAATGAACAGTGGACTTGCATATGAAAAGATGTTCAACATCACTAATCATTAGAGAAAAGCAAACCAAAAATACAATAATATATCATTTCAAAACCATTATGATAATTGCTAAAAAAAAAAAAAAAAAGGACTCTGAAAATAACAAGTATGGTGGGGATGTGAAGAAATTGGAAGGAACTCTTGTGTACCATTGCGGGGAATGTATAATGCAACCAACATGGCCTACCCTAAAGGAATGGTTAAAGCAAGTTATCTAAACAGAAAGAAAATGATCAGAGAAGGAACCTTGGAATATTAGGAAGGAAATAAGAACATGGTAAGCAAAAATATTAGTAAGTATGATAGAGTTTCTCCTAGTTGGTTTTCTTTTTTTTTTTTATAAATATTTTATTGACTTTTTACAGAGAGGAAGGGAGAGAGATAGAGAGTTAGAAACATCGATGAGAGAGAAACATTGATCAGCTGCCTCCTGCACACCCCCCACTGGGGATGTGCCTGCAACCCAGGTACATGCCCCTGACCGGAATCGAACCCGGGACCCTTGAGTCCGCAGGCCGACGCTCTATCCACTGAGCCAAACCGGTTTCGGCCTCCTTGTTGGTTTTCTAAATTGTTTCTTGAAGCACTGTCTGACATGGTTCTAAATGTATATAGTGGAAATAGTTAAGATAATTAAAAGTGGATAGGGTAAAGGGATATATAGGAACTAAGATTTCTTCACTTTACTCAGACTAGTAAAATAGTACCATTACACTGTCATAAATTATCCTACCTAATAAAGAGGGACTATGCTAATTGACCCTCAAGCCATCGCAAAAATGGCGATGCCCACAGACAATAAGGAGGGAATATGGTAATTGGCTGCCCCGCCCTCAAAGATGGCAGTGCCCACCACCACAAGATGGCGGCGCCCAGTCCCCTCAACCCCGCTGGGATGCCTGCCTTCGGAATCCCCCAGTCCTGGCCCAAGGGACAGGCAAACCTCGGATGGCGACTGCCCAGCCACCCAGGGTCGCCCAAGGCTCAGGTAACCAAGGCTTGCGCTGCCGGCAGTGGCAGCAGCAGAGGTGTAATGGGGCGTCACCTTCCCCTGATCACCGGGTCGCCTCCCACCCCTGAGGGCTCCTGGACTGTGAGAGGGGGCAGGCCAGGCTGAGGGACCCTCCCTCCAGTGCATGAATTTTCATGCACCGGGCCTCTAGTACATATATATAATGCAATATCTAGAGCAACCACTAGGAAAAGCTATACAAAGTTATATACTTAAAAAGACTGTAGATAAAGGTGGAATTGTGAAAGAATTTCAAATAACACACAGGAAGTCAGGAAAATAAGGTAGAGATATGAAAATTAGAGAATAAAAAGAAAAAAAGTAGACAAAATTATTAACATATAAATAATGACGTTAAATATAAGTAGCCTAAATACAGAAGTTAAAAGGCAGAATTGGTATACTGGATTAAAAACAATATAGATAGGTTGAAAGTAAAAGTATGGGAAAAATATATGATACAAACATTAATTAATAAACTCAGGAATAGATAAAATAGATTTCAGAGCAAAGAATATTACCCAGAGGAATATTATGTACTGATAAACAGGTTTATCCAACAAGACTCCAGAGCAATCCTACAGTGTTTGCACCAAACAAGAAAGTTGCAAAACATTTGAAGCAAACTGATAGAACTTTTCGTTTTAGGCAAATCCACAATTATAGTTGGATATTTCAACATCTTTTAATAGTTGATAGAACAACTACACAGGACATTAGTGAGAATGGAGAAGAATTCAACACCAATGACCAACAGGTTTTAAATCACAGACCACTCCATCCAACAACAGCAGAATATCAGTCTTTTTAAGTGTCCAAGATAGACCATATCCAAAGTTCAACAAATTTAAAAAAATTGAAATCATATAAAATATGTATGATGGAATCTTATAAACTGATAATGAAAGAAAAGGAAAATTACTAAACACTAAAGCCATACATTCCTAAATAATTCATGACCAAAGAAAAGTAAAAGAAAGACATTGCAGTGAATGGAAATGAATATACAACATATCAAAATTTGAGGGACACAGTCAAAGCAGTTTAAAAGGAACAATAATAAATGCATATATTAAAAAGAAGAAAAGTCTCAAAACAATCTTAGCCAAGCATGTCAAACTCATGGCCCACGGGCCACATGCGGCCCACATGAATATTTTTGTGGCACAGTCAATATAATGGTATGTAAGAAACGTTTTAATAAAAATTTCATAACTAATTTTTACAATATCCTGTTATACATAATTATTAATAATGAACTACAATGCTCGCTAATGACTGATTACTATAATCGTGTTGCATTCATTTCCCTTATGCACCTTACACATAGGTGCACCATTTCTCTCCACTAATACTGGTAGCGAATATTTTAGCAGCCAATTGCCACATCATTAGTCTTGTACTGACTTATTTGGTGTGCGCAATAGGACATATTTCACTTTCAGAGAACAAGAAACATAGATTTATTTGTGTTACGCTTATTAATTTGTGCAGTTTTTCAGTGTCTGGTAAGTTAATGTTCAAGAAAAAATATTAATTTTTATTAAAATTTTCTATTATTTTATGTTAACGATTACTCATTTCAGCCCTTTGAATTCAGCATGTCTATCAAAATTGTTTGTATGAAAATTGAAGCTTTTGTGGTTTTTTGGGGTTTTTTTTTGCAGCCCACATAAATTTAAACCTTGTTTATTTGGCCCATGTTAGCCTTTGAGTTTGACATGCTTGATCTAAGCTCTTAACCCAGAAACCTAGACAACTTTGAAAAAGAAGAGCAAAATAAAATATAGGCAAATAGAAGAAAGGAAATAATAAAGAATAAAAATAAATTGAAAACAGAAGTATAATGGAGAAAGTCAGTGATGTAAAGATCTGCTTACTTGAAAAGATCATAAAATTGACAAATCTCTAGCAAGACTGAAAAAGAATAAAAAAGAGAAGACACATTTACCAGTATCAGAAATGAAACAGTGGATATCATTTTAAAACTTTCAGATATCAAAAGGGCAATATTGGAGTACTATGAACAATTTGACAACTCAAATGAAATGGACCAATTTCTCAAAAACACAAACTTCTACAGCTCATTCAATATTAAATAGATCATTTGTATAGTCCCAGAACTTCAAAGAAAACTGGATTTTTAAAATATGTTTTTATTGCCCTAGCCGGTTTGGTTCAGTGGATAGAGCAGTGATGGTGAACCTTTTGAGCAAGGCGTGTCAGCATTTTGAAAAACCCTAACTTAACTCTGGTGCCGTGTCACATATAGACATTTTTTGATATTTGCAACCATAGTAAAACAAAGACATATTTTTGATATTTATTTTATATATTTAAATGCCATTTAGCAAAGAAAAATCAACCAAAAAAATGAGTTCGCGTGTCACCTCTGACACGTGTGTCATAGGTTCACCATCACTGCCTTAGGGAATGCATATACATATTGCCACAGAAAATCTTCACACACACTATATATGATTCAACTATTCCACTTCTGGGTATATATCAGAAGGAAATGAAATCATTATCTAAAAGAGATTATCTGCACTCACATGTTTATTGTAGCATTTTCACAACAGCCAAGATAAAAAGACAACCTGAGTGCCTGTCGAAAGACCAATAGATAAAGAATATATTGTGTATATACACACAACGGAATATTTTCGGCACCAGAAAGAAGGAAATCCTGCCATTGTTGACAATGTGGATGAAACTTGAGGATATTATACTAAGTGAAATAAGCCAGAAAGAGAAAGACAGTTACTGTATTTCTCATTTATATGTGAAATCTAATAAAAAAGTCAAACTCATAGTAAAAGGGATAACAAGGGGTTGGAGAGGAAAGGGATGGGCAGATGTTGGCAAAACTACAAATTTGCAGTTACGTAGAGATGTCTAGAGAGCTAATGTATAAGCATGATGAATATACTTAATAGTACTATTTGAATGCAGGAAATATGCTAAGAGAGTAAATTTCAGGTACACTCATCACAAAAATGAATGATATCTGTGTGAGGAGATAATATGTTAATTAGCCTGACTATAGTAATCATGTCACTATACATCTATAATAATAAAAGCATAATATGCTAATTAGACTGGATATCGTTCCAGACATCCTTCTGGACAACCTTCTGGATGAAGCTGGGGCTGCGAGGGAAGCCCGGGTCCCTGGTGCCAGAGGGAAGTCAGTGCAGGCAGCTGGGGGAAGGAAGGCCTACTCCTGCATGAATTTTTTGCATTGCAATTCTAGTATGTACATAAAATCATTATGTTTTATGCCTTAAATATATACAATTTTTATTTTAAAGTGCCGCATTAAAAAATTTTAAGATACAGTGTCAATAATACTTGGAGAGGATATTTATAGTCTAAATGCTTTTATAAAACTAGAAAAAAGCATACACTAATGTCAATTTAATAAGTTCAAAGAAGAACAACAGAATAAAGCAGAACTAAATGAAAGCAAGGAAAAAATAAAGATAAGAGCAGAAATTTATAAAATGGAAACAGAGTTACAAGAGAGAGAATCAAGAAAGCTCAAAAATTGTTCTTGATAAAGAGTAATAAAATTGACACACCTGTGGAAAGAGTGATCAAGAAAAAATGAGTTGGCACAAATATCAGATGCTGTAAATTTGAAGACTGAAGTGAACTGAACAAATTTCTTGAAAAATATATTTACCAAAACTGACTGAAGAAGAAATGGAAGGAGTCCCACTTCCCAGTGTGATGTAGTAGATTCCAGCGGGACACCAGCATTCCCACTATAACAACTAGGAAAAAAGAAGTCAGATAAATGACAAAACATATTTTTGAAGTTATTACAGAGTTTTAGATGGACTTCATGACAAGGACTAGTTGAATCAGAATTCCAGAGAAGGAAGATCCCTTCTTTTTTTTTTAATTCTTTATTAGTTAAGGTATTACAAATGTGTCCTCATCTCCCCATTAAATCCCCAACCTCCCCCTGCCCCTCATGCTCTCATCCCCCTGTTGTCCATGTCCATTGGTTTGGCTTATATGCATGCATACAAGTCCTTTGGTTTATCTCTTCCCCTTGCCCCCTCCCTCCCCTACTTTCCCTCTGGGGATTAATAGTCTGATCACTGTTTCTCTGTCTTTGGATTTGTCCCTGTTCATCAGTCTATGTTGTTCTCTATATTCCACAAATGAGTGAAATCATGAGGTATTTATCTTTCTCTGATTGGCTTATTTCACTTAGCATAATGCTCTCCAGTTCCATCCATGCTGTTGCAAAAGGCAAGAGTTCCTTCTTTTTTCTGCAGCATAGAATTCCATTGTGTAGATGTACCACAGTTTTTTAATCCACTCATCTGTTGATGGCCATGGAAGATCCCTTCTTATGTAAGCTTTGGGGCATTTGCTCATTCTAGGCTGAGGTTGAAGGACTTTACCTGGCCTGTTGGGAGGAATTGAAACCATTGTGGTTTTTCATGTTCACTTGTTTGGATGTGATTATTTGGAAATCTAAAATT
>NW_005874192.1:0-17157 GCF_000147115.1 Myotis lucifugus | reverse complement strand
CCCGCCACACAGAGCCTGGATGAGGGGAAGTGCATACTGTGTTGATTATAGCTCATCCAAGACCGAAAATATGTATCATGGTGTACCATCCCCAGTTCGTATGCAAAATGATAATGCTCTCAGCTTTTTTTCAATCAGTAGCTTTTTACAAGAATCTCTCTATAATCAACCCAAAAAGTGTGCTGTGGGAAAACAGCCCTAAAAAAATCAGTATCTCAATGACACCTGCTGGAAGTTCAGTGGAAAAAAATGCCGTGTGCCTGGGTGAGAATGTGAAGCACAGTCTGAAGTCCTTGTCCCAGTAAAAACGAATGTATGTTCAAACCAAGACATAAAATACATGTTAAAGAGTTTCCATGCCTCTGTCTGACACCATTAAAAACCAGAGGCCCATATTACTTAGAAGTCAAGATACAAAACAAACAGCAAACACAATGAGAAAAGGAGACATTCTAATCTAAAAATTGTAGCTGTAATACATTTGATGATTTGAGGATAAAAATTTCGCATGGTGAAGATTTCAATGTGAATGATAAAGTTCAGGTATAATCAATAAGACTCTTCTCTACCCAGTATCACACATGAATACTGTTCAGAGACGATCCTGAGCCTTAGGCCACAGACAAGAAGCCTTCTGACCCCGCATTGTCGCAGATTTCTCATAGAGAGGTCAGATTACGTTGTGAGAGAAAAAAGGAAATATACTTTCCTTAGCCAGCAGGGCCCTGAGCACAATGAGGCAGAAAACAAACTGCTAAAGGTCAAGCCTGCCATTCATTCAATGTCCAAAAAGGAAATTTTGATTTTTTTTAAATAAAAGGTAATTTGATCCGTCACAGATGAATGTTACATTAGAAGATGCCCACTCTGCCCTGATATAAACACAATAGTGCTTCAAGGAACAATGTACAAGAAAACCCTCGGGTCTGGGTGAATATATTGATCTCATCTGAGTTAATAAACGCTCAACAATGAAGCCCGCTAATCAGGGACCATTGGCAGAAATACCACCCTGCCCTCCTGAGAAATAGCAATGACCCTATTTTTACTTACGTGCCATTTCTTTAGTCATATTCACAGCCCCCAGCGTGGCCTCAACAAAGGAACTTCTCGGGCTCTTTGGGAACTGTCTGTCAAGTGTCTGTTTAGTTGGAAACAAGAGAAGATTATTGTTTATGAGGCAAAAATTAAAAAAAAATAGAAGACAGACAGATTCAGGAGATCATAGAGGACCCATTAAAAATAAACAAGCCGGACATTTTTTTTAAAGAGTGAGTGACCAAATGCCAGTTCAATCTTCAGAGCTGAATTTTCACCAAACTCTTCCTTCTGTGCAATTCATCTGGACATTCGAATGCTCTGTTACTGAGCAATCGAGGTGTCCTTCTCCCCCCAAAACAATCAGTGAAAATCTATCCCTATCTCTACATACATCACCAAATGATCCAAATGAGAAAACCAACACATGGATCAGGTTTAAAACGGATGATCAGAGGTACTGCAACCCTCACTCTGAACTGGGGACCAATTCCACCAATTGGTTGTTTGGCCTGGAGGACGAATTCAGTAACTGCAGCCTCAGCTTCTGTGGGCAAAGAGGCTGGTGGGGAAGCTGCTTCAAAAGCAGCATGTACTTCTGAGTTTTCACAAATCGTGGACTTAATTGAATTTAACATTGTAGATCACAGAATCATTCAAATAGTTCTGGGGGGAAACAGATTCAAGTGTCTTTTTATTTTTTGTGACCTAAAATAGGATTGTGACACCAGTTCTAGCTTTATATAATTATATTCTAGTTCTCTTCCAGGCCAGTGATCATAAGATCTGTGCCCATCACACACTCGGCATTGAACCTGAAGGATGATCTGTGTCTTGCTGAATGAGGCATTAATCAGATAAAAAAGAACTATTGTGTTTGATTATAAAACAGGCACATAATAATGACCTGATTCTCTGAGGTATGTATATTTTTGTGGGTAGCATTATTCTTTTTTGTGTTTTTTAATTGTGATATAAAATACATGACATTATATGGTCTATAAAAATATAATATCATTATTGTGATAACTGACAAACTCTCTCTAACCCTCCAAGCACCTTGGTCTGAGCGTTCTTTGGTGACTTACTTTTTTTTTCTCTTCTTATCAACCTTAATCTGTAAATATTTTTATCAAGTTTTGATTTTCTCCCATATTGACCCTAACTTTTAAAAACAGTCTAAGAGATCAGACACTTTAGACTTGACATTGATTTCTGGTTTAACCCTTTTTTAGTTCCAGCACATTTTTAATGATTCCTTATTTCCTTGGATTTGAAGCGGCTTTATTGTTGCTAATGCTTTTACCTGGACGCCCTGTCTCACCACACGATACATGCATATTGTTTCCTTCTGTACATATAAAATGATCTCAGCCCTGACTGGTTTGTCTCAGTGGATAGAGCATCGGCCTGCGGACTCAAGGGTCCTGGGTTTGATTCCAGTCAAGGGCATGTACCTTGGTTGCAGGCACATCCCCAGTGAGGGGTATGCAAGAGGCAGCTGATCAATGTTTCTCTCTCATTGATGTTTCTAACTCTCTATCCCTCTCCCTTCCTCTCTGTAAAAAATCAATATAATATATTTTAAAAATTAAAAGGATCGCAGAGGCTTAAAACTCCATATGTAGGTGCTACAACAGCAAGTAAGGGAAGAAAACAGCAAAAGACTCACCATGTTAGAAAGATAATTTAGTGGGTATTTTTTGTAAATTACTGAAAAGTTTCCAGGTACAGGCATCTTCCTCAGCTGTCATGCTCCTGGCATAAAACTCCCCGACCAGAGGCATTTCCTCACCTTCTTGCTTCCAACACTCAGTGGTAGCAGCTGAGTCACGACCATCAGGTGTCTCTTGATTTACAGCAAGTAGCCTTGACATAGTCAGTCCTCAGACAGGGGCTGACTTCCCAAGGACACTGACAAGGTGGGCGAGTTGGACCTTGATGGGATGGGACACGAAGGAGTCCTCTGCACTTCGTACCATCGAGCAGACAATAGGCATGCTGGCCAGCATCTCCCTGAACTCTCTGAGCCTCAGGTGAGTTACCTCAAAGATGGGGACAGGAGGACCTACTTTCTGGGCTCGGAGAACATTCAGAGGCTGAGCCCAAAATGTGTCACAAGATACTCCAGGGTCACCACTGAGACTAAAATTATCTTGAATGTGTCATCTTATAAAATTATCTTAGGCTAGGAAGAATCAGAGTGAAATAAAGAATTGTTCTTGTATTGCTCATCTTCCTTAGAGCCACCTTTTAATATTGAGGCCACCCCATCCCACCTCCCTCACCCAGAGGTGATGGCTGCAATGGGAAGTGGAAAAATGGATATAAGCTACTGCTTCTTCTGAAGGCAAACTCTCCAAACCCTTGCTGAACACACAACAACTTATTTAATGGGACAGAACGGTGGCCCAGGGCACAGTGCACAGCCCAGAGCTCTGTCACAGAGGATCGTCTCTCATCAGTGCACCTCGTTCCACTCATGAATTTGTCAGTCAACGGTAAATGGCTGGAGATTTCTGAGTTGAATAAAGAGCGAAAACATCCATTCATTTTTTTGGTCTGTGCAATGAAAGTAAAGCAGGAAAAATGTAATAGGTCACATGTGTGCAGTTTGGGGAAGAGAAAGCTTCTGAGACTAAGAAAGCATAAATAAATAATTTCTAAGTTGAAGGGAATGGGAGCTGAAAGCATTTAACATGTGTTAACTAAAATTCCTGCTCCCTTTCCAGGCAGTGTACTTAAGGGATATTTTTGTTTGTTACAGTTTTTCCCCCTTTTTATTTTCTTCTCTGTTCAGGATATCTCTGAAGGGATCACAGCGGGAAATTACTTGTGCTTGTCAGTTGATTGTGCGGTGGAGAGACCGGTGGGGCTGAGAGCTGAAGATCTCTATCCAGGGCCAAGCAGATTGAAAGGCAGCGCAATGGAACGAGAACACGCTCTCTCCCTTGACCTCCTTCTTAACCTTGACCTCCAGGCTGGCCACCCTCCCAGGGAGAGTGACATAAAGCTCAGGATGCAGTTTGTACTGATCCAACCCAGCCTTGACCATCACACCCACCTGAAGTGAGCCCTCCCCGCCAGCCTCCTCCGCTGTCCAGACAGGAAGCTTGTGCTGCCCGGGTAGGAATCAGCCTTCTTAAGGCAGGAACATGCATGGCCAGATTCTGTTTTGCTTTTTGATAAGATAATGCTCCTCTCTCCAGGGACCCAGAAAGACTGGCTTTGGAATAAAATAAAAGGTCAAGCAGCTATACTGTTTCCACCAACTAAAAACCAAAGCTGGTAGCTCTTTGCCTCCTTGTTGGGGGCACCTGTGTGGTAGGCTCACCCCTAGGATATTCCTTATAATGTTGTTTCCTGGCCTTCAGTCAAAAATCAAGGAAGGGTCCATGATTCCTAGTGGATGATTTTCAGGGTCAAAATTTAGCATTGCAGGTCATAAATAAGGCAGCTCTGGTTGATTTATTTGTGCTCTTCTAGCAAGAATCACATATTAAATTAAACACCAAAGACAGAATTAGACACTTATCATACTTATTAGACACTTTCATAAGTATGGTACATACAGTTAGATCACTGTAATTCCATAACCAGTTATTTAATGTCCTCAATGTCATCTGAGATATTGTACCCCCCTCTGTGATATCTGGACAGCTAATGAGTTGACAAACCCAGAAAATGAAAGAAAAGTCTATTTGTTCTCTGTGGACCCTGCCTTTGAGTGGAGATGTGGAAATGCGGGGGAGCTCTCTTAGTTGACACAATCCCTGTAGCATCGAGTCACTAAAGCTAGACTTCCTACAATGGGCAGAACAACACTTCAGAAGCTTTCTCCCCACAAAGAACTCCTCCCCAAACCCAATGACAAACAAACAAACAAACAAACACACACGCACTGACATACACTTGGGCACACGCAGTTCCATAGGTCAGTAGGAGTGTGAGCTCCTAGAGCTCCTGCCATGAGCAGGGCACTTGGGTTCCAAGAAGCACAAACACAGGGCTCCCTACCTGGGTCTTGAGGCCTGTTTCGGAGAGGGAACATCTCCATGAAGGTTCGTATCTGCTCTGTGCCCAGGAGCACAGCATAAGAAACACGCCTGGAGTGATATTTGCTGAGTAAAGGAATAGGGCCCTCTCAGACAACCTCAAACATTGAAAATGTTCAACTATACGAGGATAAGTTGATTATAATTCCAAGGATGTGATGCCAGACGCATGATATGGAACAGAAGTGATTATTTACCATCACACAGTGAGTCCCAAGTGTAATACTGAGCAAGAGGGAAGGCCACAGGAGAACAAGACCTACATTATGATTCTATTTACATGAAGGTTAAAAAGGAACAATCTTCTGGGGAAAAAACACAAAGATATTATGAAATATTCTGACAAGAAATTCCAGATGATGGTAGAAGAGAAGAGAGAATAAACAAGACACAGAGGCTTTCAAAGATGCCAGCATGGCTCCACTTCTGGGCTCCTGTTGCATCCTTATCTACTCAACTCCTTATTTTGAAAAGTTATCAAATTCAACTGAAACTTTGATGCTCCTTTTTGGTTAAACTTGTCTTCTCTGAGCTTTCCCCTTCTTAATAAGTTGCACCATCCCATAGTCAGAAATTTTGAAGTTGTTTTTAAAGCAACCCTCCCCTGACTACTTCACACAACCAATCACAAAATCCTATTGGTTCTGCCTCCAACATAGCTGAGTTCTGACCACTGAACTCCTTCCACTTCAGCCCCACTGAGGAGTCCACGGCACCAGCCAGATGTAGGATGCGAAAGTCCCCTCCCCCTTCTCCACACTCAACTGTGTGCTTGAGACCCGGGGACCTTCCAAAACCAGGTGTCACTCCACTGCCAGCCTAAAGCCATCCGGGAGCTTCCTTTGCCCCTGGACAACATTCAAATGCCCCTTTGTCAAAAAGACTGCAGGCAGTCTCACGGATCTGCCTTCACAAGCTCAGAGCCCAGCCTGCCTCCCTGCTCTTTGCTTTAAACATTTCTATCATGCAGACCTTCGTTCGGTTCTGTAAAAGAGCCTAAACTCTCTCAGTCTTGCATCCCTCACAGTGGCTCTCTCTGTCTCTTTGCCTCGCTAATTTTGGCTCATTATTTAGGTCTCGGATTAGACATTGCTTCTGCAGGAAAGCCTTCTCTTAATCTCCAATGTAATTTAGATCAACCTGATATAAAGTGTTTATAGGATCCCATACATGTTCCTAGGAACCCTCTTGACAATTGTAATTACCCATTAGATTGCATTTCCCATTAGACGGTGACCCCATAGCTCACCTGGACTAGTGCAATAGTCTTCCAAATGTTATCCCTGTCCATGAGTGTCTCTCTTCCAATCCATTCAGCACAGCAGCCAGATTGGTCCCAATACATGTATAAAGTACAATTCCTTACCTGTGGACAACTCTCCCTTGCACTTAAGACAAAACCCCAAATCCTGAGCCTTGCCTAAGAAAACATTTTCTCTGGTCATCTTGCATGTCTACCCAAACCCATGCTTGCTCACCAAGTTCAAGAGATACTGAGATCTTTCAGTATCTTGTGACCTTGGATGTCACTCTCACTTAAGGGACAACCACTCATATCTCAATGCTATGTTCATATATTTGCTCAAAGAGAGCTTTCCTGACAACTTTTCCTTCATAACAATTATTAATTTGAGTGATGACTTTTAAATATGTCTTATCTTCCTAAGGAGCAAAAGCTGCATGAGGCCCATGATCATTTCTATTGCCCTCACCTCTGTATCAACAGCCCCCAACAATGCCTGGTACAAAATGCTTAATGGTATTTGTTTAAATATGTTTTTATTGATTTTTTTTAGAGAGAGAGGAAGGGAGAGGGACAGAAAGGCATTGATTGGCTACCTCCTGAATGCCTCTACGGGGGATCAAGTCCAGGCATGTGCCCTGACCAGGAATTGAACTGAGGATCTCTTGGTTCATGGGTTGATGCTCAACCACTGAACCACACTGGGCAGGCATTAGTGCTATTTTTTTAAATGAATGTTAGGCAAAGAAATAGAGGTGGGGATGTTTGCAGTCATATCAGAGAAATTATATTACATTGACACGTTTGTTAAGTAATAGAAGAAAGTTCTGGGGCCAAATGACAACATAGACTGGCACAGTACAAGTGTACACATATTTTTCCCACTATTTTGACAGTAATTCTGAACATCAGAAGTAGAATTTTTTAGTTAAGTGCACTTGGCAGTTTTGTGTTAATAAATGGGAGGCTAAAGGGTGTAGAAGTTGGGGCACCAGGTTGGAGGCTATTTCAAACACGACCGTGTGAACTGGCTAGAGTCCATGTTGATTTTGTTAGATTAGATATGGGAAAGGAAAAAGGTTGGAAGACAAAAAAAGAAGAAAAAAATGAATGAAGATGGTCACTGACTAGATGTGGTGAAAAAATAAGGGAAAAATAAAATAGAGATTTCCATTTTTAAGAAGAAAAAGGGAACATAAATCCAGAGGCAGAGCTGATTTGGGGTAAAATAAGTTGAATTTCTTTATAAATATACTAGAAGCCCAATGCTCGGATTTGTGCACATTGAAAGGAAATTAATTAGAAGGTGGCTGGCAGGGGCAGGACTGGGTGAAATGGACCAGACTCACACTGGAGCCAACCTCCCGAGTTCCCTCCCTGGCTGACTGCACCTGGGGTGGTGCCAGGGCTCGATGGGCATCTGCGGAGTGAGCAGGTTCCCTCCAGCAGGTGGGGTCCCTTGGCCTGGCCTGTGGGGATCGGGCCCAAACCGGTAGTCTGACATCCCCCGAGAGGTCCCGGAGTGCGAGAGGGCACTCTGCAAAGTTGCTATCGCTCGGCAGCTCCTGGGTTGAGCATCTGCCCCCCTGGTGGTCATTGCACCTCATAGCTACTGGCCAGTTGGCCAGTGTCTTAGGCTTTTATATAGAGAGACTAGAAATTCATGCATGGGTAGGGTCCCTAGGCCTGGCCGGCAATCAGGTTCCCCGCCTCCCTGCCTCCTCCTTCCCTCACTCCCTCAGCACCCTGCTGCCTCTGCTGGTCACCCACCATGTTCCATGCCGCCCCCTTGTAGTCAGCGCACGTCATAGCGAGCGATCGAACTCCAGGTCTCCTGGTTGAACTCCCGAGGGGGAAATTTGCATATCAGCCTTTTATTATATAGGATTGAAGTAATATGGTGGTGAACTACATCAACAGGCTGTGATAAGGGAAATTCCGGCATTCTTGTTACTTTACAAAAGACAGGCCATCACAGAATTAGAGAGATGGGCTGAGAAAACAGTTAATCAGAAGATTATTATTTATTTTCCAGAGGAATTAGGACTTACAGAATCAAGAGTCCAAATAGAAGAATTCAACAAAATGCAGTCTCCTATGACCAGTCCTGGATGTAGAAAAATGTATTAGCTGTGCAAATATGGGTAAGTACCTTTGTAATCAAGTCTGTAAAATTTGAATGTGCATGGTAATTATGTGATCATTTGTTAAAATCAGGAGTCAGTGAGTTCACCATCAGAAGACAGTAGAAGAGGCTCAGCACCTAGTACATATTCATGAAGGTCAGTCACTTTTATGATTAGAGCCATTTCTTCAATCACATTAACCCCCATTACAACAAACCCCACTTATTTCAGCCAATTTACACAGGTCACTGTTCCAGACAATGAATATGTGTAAGGCACTGATACATATATTACCAAATTCCCTTTAAGAACTGCTGCAGAGTAACAATTAAAATTCTCCCCAGTGACAAATGAATGTACTCATTCCTTGGTACATTGTTGGCCACCTGCATTGCTGGGCATATAAATTTTTAAAATTTTTAAATGTAGAGTTTTAACAGGCACTTTTGCAAAGTAAACTTTTTTTAAAAAAATTATGAAGTCAAATATATCAATTTCCTTTTATGGACCCTGCCTTTGGTATTATTAAGCCTAACAATCAGTTGCTAAACCCCAGACCTTAAAGATTTTTTCTATTTTTTACAAAAAAAATATTATAGTTTTATGCTTTACATTTAAGTTCATTATTCATTTTGAGTTAATTGTTGTATAAGATATAGGACTTAGGTTGATGCTTATTGTTGTCAATGGATGTCTGATTACTCCAGCACTGTCTGGTGAGTGGGCTCTTTGCTCCGCAGAATTGCTGTGGTGCCTTTGTCAGAAATCTGTTGAGGCTTTTTTGAGCTTCTGTTACTTTGCTCTCTGTCCTGCTTACTTGGTATTGTGTCTATTTCTTTACAGATACACCACAGTCTGTGACTATATAATAAGTTATGTGACTATCTAAGTCTTAAAATCGCTATATGGATCCTCTCACCTTATTCTTTTTCCCCAAAAAATTATTTTAGCTATTTTAGTTCTTCCACTTTTCCATGTAAATTTTGGAATAATCTTGTATATATCTACAAAACTTTGTGTTGGAAATTTGGTAGTAATTCTATTAAGCCTGGGAAAGTATTGACATATTTGCTGTGTTGAGTCATTCAATCTATGAACACAGTATGCTTCTGTGTTTTTTGTTTTGAACATACAAATTACACACGTGCTTTGTTGAAATTACACCTAAATATCTCTTTTCTTTTGAGATGTGAATTTTATTTTTAATTTTGATAGACACATGTCCATTGCTATATAAGGAGACACAACTGATTTTTATGTGTTTGTCTTATATCTTGCGACCTTGCACAAGCCACTTGTCAGCACTAAGAGGTTTTGTAGGCCTTTGGGATTTTCTAATTAGACATTTATGACATCTGCAAATAGGGGCATTTTTCTTGATTCCTTTCTGATCACGCACGCATTTTATTACATTACTGCAATGGCTAGAATTTGTAGCGCTATGTTGACTCTCAGGGGTGGGAAGGGAGAGTCTTGCCTTGTTCCTTGTTGTAAGGTACAGCAGTAGTAAGTCTATTATCATAAGTACAGTGTTAGCTACAAGCTTTTTGTAGATACTCTCTACTATGATTCTAGTAAAATTAAAATCCCACTGAATTAGACATTTAGATGATTCAGTTTTTATTTTTTTAATAATGGCTTGATTTCATATACATAGTTTATTATAATACTAGAGGCCCGGTGCATGAAATTTGTGCACTCAGGAAGGGAGTCCCCCAGCCTGGCCTGTGCCCTGTCACAGTGCAGGAGCCCCGTGATTGATCGCTCCAAAGAGGTAGGCCCTGCCCACCCATCCAGGGCTTCTCGGACTGCCCCAAAGAGGTAAGCCGGAGCCGGGGGTTTCACCTCCGCACTGCATGGAGCCGGAAGGCGGGACCTCCAGGACACCAGGCAGGCCTCGCCGGACCTCCAGGCAGGCCTTGCCTCATGGAGCTGGAGGACTCGCCTCCTCCCTGCTCTGCACGTGGAGCTGAGAGGAGGTAGGACTCCCAGGCAGGCTTCTTGCCACACACACAGCGTCAAACCCAGCCCTGCCCACTTTCATGTATCCGCTGTGCACACAGCCATCTTGTGATGCTGTGAGGGCATCACGGTGTGATGACCACTTAGGCTTTTATTAGTAAGGATTAAATATAGCTGATGATATCTATAAGATAAATTTCTAAAAGTAAATTCTTCAGCAACAACACTCATATTTTTAAAATTTATTGCCTTATTTGTATAGCTTTAGTTAGCCAGTCACTATGTCATTAATGGGCCAATTAATGCATTATTTTAGTGATGGAATATCAAATTATTTCATGCTCAGTGATCATGGAAATACAACAGTTACCATTCCTTCTTGGTATGTCTATTTACAGGTTAATAAAATCCCATATATCTCTTTGTTTGCATCTGTGTTTTCCCTACTAGAAAAAAGAAGTTGATGAAACAACTCTTATCTCATATGAATTAAATCTATGTAACTAATTCTAAATATTTATGCAAATTCTTTGACTTGGCTCCTCCATCCAAAGGTGCCCTTATTGGCTGCTTTTCCTATTCCTCCTCCTCATGCTTCCTGTGGAAGAAGATCCCCCAGAGACACAAGTGGCCATTGGGCTGCTGGGCACCTGCTGCAGTTTCCAACAAATAAACAGCCCCATAGACTCTTAGCTGTGTAGACCTCATGCTAAAGCATTCCCAAGAGGAAACAATTGATCCTTTCCCATTAGAATGTATTTCAAAAACTAGTCCAGAAACATCCAAGAAACCAAAGTGCCAATTCCCATGGTTTCCTTATGGGGAAAGGGGAATTTATTTTTTAGGAAGGATTTGCTCTTTAAATTAGCCTTTTTGAGAGAAGTATTTGATTCTATAAAGTTGAAGTCATGAGGAATAGGGAGAGTCAACAACAGTGTAAACCAGAGGGAACAAACAAACTTGCCTCCCTCTCTCCCCCGCCATCCCATACTCACACCCATGTCCTCACCTGGGATTGGCCAAAAGTGAGGCTCTTCCTGGATCTGGCATGAAATGGAAAATTATCCCAACTACTCAACAGTGTTATTTTATGCCCCCCTGGCCTGCTTCCTGTCCCCAACCGCTGACTTCACTTATCTTACATTTCCTTTTCCCACAGCACCTTGCTTCCTTGGACACACTTTAATCTCACTTTTTATGTTTACTGCTTATTGTCCTCTTAGCCCCCTCCCACCTGAAACCTAAGTGCTAATAATGTGTTCCGAGACTGGAAAAATGTTTCTGCACATGGAAGATGCTCAATAATTACTACATGAATAAATAAATGAATAAAGAAGACTGGACTTGCAATATTTGCTATTTTCTCCACTTCCCCAATGAAAACCTTCCAGTCTCTCACGAGGGAAAATCATTAACCCCTATGGAGGTCCAAGGGTTAGAGCACGTTGGAGGGAGCCCTGGGCCATGCAGAGGGCAAGGAAAGCAGGTCTCTGCTCAGGGAGGGAGCTCCATTAGCAGCTGGCTGGGCTCCAAGAACAGCAGCTCCTGCTCAGCGTCAGGCACAGGAGAACTGTTATTCATACGTGTTTACAGAAGCAGCCGCACGAAAGACCAGAGTTTACAGCGGGTGTCAAGCACACGCGTTGGCTGTCTGTCGGCTGCCACTGGGTTGTCACTGACAGAAACAGGAACTCAAGATTAGGGCTCACTCATTATGCACTTAGTTTTGTTGTTTGTTTGTTGTTTTTTTCATCCTGATTGTGTGTGTGGTGTGTGCATGTGTATTTAATTTGTTCCAAAGGACCCCAACGTGGGCATGAATGGCGGGCACCCTGGGAGGTAGTGCAGCCACGTTAGATCAGGAGCCCAAAGTTTCTTGCTTTTTATTTATTTTATTTTTTGTTTCAATAGATGAACAAAAGGTTGGGGGTTTTAATTAAAACCACAGCAAGTGGTAGAAAAACAATAGCTTTTTTCTGATGACATTTGAGAGTCTCCTTTCACCTCCCCCCACCCATGAGGAGGTGAGGAAGGGAGCTTCCTCCACCCCTCCCCTGCTTGAAGGTCCTGTCTCCTTGGCCTCCTCACCTGGGTCACAACAGAGGTTCTCTGACAGCTTGCAAAGGACTTTGGGGTCCATTTAGCACTTTCCAGTTTTAAATCTTTTACTGAAAATATCAGTGTCAAACCCAATATTGTTGGCTCTCCATACATTAACCCAGTGATGGAGACCTTACAGATTATGTATAAGAAACAAACCATCGACATGAGTAAAAGTTCAGCATTGCCTCTAGTGGTGGATGTTTTTAACCTTTCATCCTCTCAGGAATCTCTCTATACACACATCTACTCAAGAGAGTTTCTATATCATGTGTTTTGAAAGGCCAAGTCAAATTCTATCAAAAGTCTAGGAGCCATCAAACATTTTAGCAGAGCACAGAAATAGACTCTCATTTCTAAGCTACAGGTTAAGGGAGAGGGCTTCATCCTTTGCCCAGATGCCCTCTCCAAGAGGTTCTCATTTCATTTTCTGGGAGGGGGCAGGCAGCAGTGTCTCTCAAACATCATCTCAGATGGTTCTCATATGTGGTCTGTGCTGCAAAACCACTGGCCAGGGGATCACTATAAGATGGAAGGATCCAGAGAGGCTCTCTTAGCTACCAGAACCTCATCTTCATCAACTTTTCACCAAAATCGTCACGTGAGCGCACTTTATGAACTCACTATGCAATGCGCACTTACAAAATGAAATTAATAGGAAAAGACTGGCAAAGTTGTGAAACGATTTGCTTCATTTGATATAGTGAAAAGACATTTCCACCACAGTTTCTTTAATAGCAGGCACCTGGGTAATTAGCACCTGCTCTTAGCAGAGGTCGGGACATGCCATGCTGGGTGTGAAGGTGACTCAGAGCCAGGGCGGTGCAGTTAATGCTGTAGATGGAAGGAGGTGGGATGGACATCCTTGACTGGAGCAAGACAGACCGACACAGTCCAAGTTCAACCACCTGAAATAAGCAGGAGGGAAAATATCCAGTGTCGGCCCGAAACCCAGGCAAGAAAGAACCCAGTGAGCATAGCTTGGGTGGGAGCAGGACAGGGATGCAGCAAGAGAAAGCACAGCACGTTTCTGACATTATCAGTGTCAGAGAGGCAGCGGGTGGTTCTCAAGTCTTCCAAATGTGTTGAGTTGGAGCTGTTTCTCTGATGTGGAGCTGGATATTTGGGTCCTGGTTTTAAATTTCACCCTAATCTGTTCAAAAAAGTAGAAGAGGCAGGGGAAATCCAAATTCATTTTATGAAGCTAGTATTACTCTGATACCAAAACAAAGACAGTACAAAAATAAAAAGAAAACTAGAATACTCATGAATATAGATGCAAAGACTCTTAACAAAATATTATCAAATAGAATCAACAATTATGAAAATTGTATTCTATGAGCCTTTGAGGTTTATTCAGGAAATGCAAGGTAGGGTCAAGGCTTGAAAATCAATTGATATAATCCACCATATTAACAGGCTAAAGAAGAAAATTACACGATAATATCAACTGATGAAGAAAAAGCATGTGACAAAATCAAAAACCTATTCATGATAAAACTCTTTGAAAAAAGCTGAAATAGATGGGAACTTTCTCAGCTTGATAGAGTATCTACAAAAAACCTACAGCTGACATTATACATAACAGTGAAAGCCCAAAGGTTTGGGAACAAAGCAATTCAACATAATGCTAGAATGTTTATCCAGTGCAATAAGTCTGAAAAAATACACAAGTAAAACACATACAGATCAGAAAATAAAACTATCTTACCTTGCAGGTGCCATAATTGTCTACATAGAAATATTAGTAAATACAAATAGATACTCCTAGAACTAATAATGAGTTTAGCAAAGTCACAGGAAACATACAAAATAAATTTTATTTCTACATAGCATTAATGAACATGTGAGGCCAAAATTTAAAATGAAATACATTTACAATCACTCAAAGAAAACACAGGGGTGAATCTAACAAACATGGACAGGATATGTGTGCTGAAAACTGCAGTGTTGCCCTAACCGGTTTGGCTCAGTGGAAGAGCGCTGGCCTGCAGACTGAAGGGTCCCAGGTTCTATTCCGGTCAAGGGCATGTACCTTGGTTGTGGGCACATCCCCAATGCAGGGTGTGCAAGAGGCAGCTGATCAATGTTTCTCTCTCATCGATGTTTCTAACTCTCTATCCCTCTCTCTTCCTCTCTGTAAAAAAATCAATAAAATATATATTTTAAAAAAAACAAAGAACTGCAGTGTTCACCCCAGAAGTCAAGGAACATCTGAACTGTGGAGACATGCTGTACTTACCAGTCAGGTCTTCACCCAGTGACACTGTCAGTTCTCCCCAAATTGATGCAAAGGTTTAAACAGTTCCTGTCAACATCACATCAAGAATTGCTATAGCTATGGAGCAGATTGCTCTAAAATTTACATGGGAAGGCAGAGGAACTAGAAGAGCACAACCATTTTTTAAAAGAAGGAAGTTGGAGAAACCACTTGGCCTGATTCAAGATTACAGTAGAGCTATGGTCATCAAAACTGGTATTGGTGGAGGGACAGATAAGCAGATCAATAGGACAGAGTAGAAAACCCAGAAATAGAACCTCAAGAAGATACAGAATTAAATTTTTAAATTTTATTAGATTTATTAGAGGTCCAGTGCATGGATTCATGCACTGGTGAGGTCCCTCAGCCTAGCCTGAGCCCTCTCGCAATCCAGGACCCCTTGGGGGATATCGGAGAGCCAGTTTCATGCAGGCTGGGTTGAGGGACCCACCAGTGCACAAATCCATGCACCAGGTCTCTAGTATGCATATAAGATCTTTGGTTAATCTCTTCCCACCCTTTCTCCTCCACTTTCCTCTGAGAGTCATCAGTCTGTTCCATGTTTCCATGTCTGTGGTTTCTGCTCCTGCATTGAGCATCTGCCCCCTGGTGGTCAGTGTGCATCATAGCTACCAGCTGGTCAGCCGGTTGCTTAGGCTTTTATATGTATTCTAGAGGCCCAGTGCACAAAATTCGTGCATGGGTAGGGTCCCTAGGCCTGGTCAGCGATCAGGTCCAATCTGTGGGGTGACTGGTGGGGTGATCGGGGCCCCCCCACTGGCACCCGCCTTGGCTGGCCTGGGGCCTGCGGGCTGGGGGCAGCTCCTGCATTGAGCATCTGGCCCCTGGTGGTCAGTGTGCATCATAGTGACCAGTCGTTCCAGGGGTCATTCTGCCATTTGGTCGATTTGCATATTAGGCTTTTATTATATAGGATAGATTGGGGTGATATTAGTTAATAAGGTTATATAGATTTCAGTGTACAATTTGATGATACATGATCCATATATTGTATTGTGTGTTCACCACCCAAAGTCAAATCTTCCATCACCATATATTTGACCCCCTTTACTATCCTTCCACCCCCCCCTTCCCTCTGGTAACCACCATACTGGTCTCTTTCTTTTCTAAAATATATTTTTATTGATTTCAGAGAGGAAGGGAGAAGGCTAGAGAGATAGAAACATCAATGATGAGAGAGAATCATTGATTGGCTGCCTCCTGCACACCCCACACTGGGGATCAAGCCTGCAACCTGGGCATATGCCCTGAATGGGAATTGAACCATGACCTCCTGGTTCATAGATCTATGCTCAACCACTGAGCCATGCCAGCCGGTTGTGTTTTCTGTGTCTATGAGTTTTTGTTTGTTTGTTTTCCTTGTTTGTTCATTTGTTGCTTTCAGTTTTATATCCCACATATGAGTGAAATCATATGGTTCTTGACTTTTTACATCTGATTTATTTTGCTTAGCATGATATTCTCAAGATTATTCACAATGGCCAAGACTAAATTACTTACAGAGATGTAAAAGCAATTGTATTAAGGAATGATAGACTAACAAGTGGTGTTAAAGCAATTAGATATATAGAAAAAATGAACCTCCTTGTGGGTCTCACACATTATACAAAACTGAACCGAAAATAAATCATAGACTTAAATGCAAACATAAAAATATACAAATTTTAGGAAGAACAGTGGGGGAAATCTTTAGGCTCCAGTGTTCAGCAAATGTTCTTAAACCTGATACCAAAAGTACAATCCATAAAAGAAAAAAATTGATGAGTCTGACATAACAAAATTAATAACTTTACTTTGGAAAAGACCATCTTGAGAAAATGAAAACTAATACAACCAGGAGGAGATATATCTGATATAGAGCTATTAAGTAGAATATATTAAATACTCTTCAAGCTCAATGGGAAAAACAGCAAACAATCCAATTAGAACATGAACAAAAGACATGAAAAGACATTTCACCAAGTAAGATAGCAAACAAGTACATGAAAAAATGCGCTACATCATTAGCTACTTGGGAAGTGCAAAGGAAAATCACAGTGAGATACCACACTCTCATCAGAAGGGCTTAAATGCATAGTGACTACACCAAATGCTGGTGAAGATGTGGAGAAACTGGTAAGAATATAAAATAGTACAGCCACTCTGCAAAAAAGAGGGATTTAAAGAAAAAACAAAACTAAACATACAACTACTACATGACCCAACAACTGCACTCCTGAACATTTATCCTAGAGAAATGAAAGCTATGTTCACACAACATCCTGCACTCAAATGTAGCATCTTTATCAGTAACTAGAGGCTCAGTGCATGACATTTGTGCACTCGGGTGGTGGTGGGGGGGGGGTTCCCTCA
>NW_005874191.1:0-17159 GCF_000147115.1 Myotis lucifugus | reverse complement strand
TTTCCTGGGGGTTTACTTTGAGGGCTGGAAGTCGGGGGCAATTTTCAGTTTTTCTGGGGTCCCTTCTGGCCCCACGGAGGTAACCTTTCCAGGGGCCAGTGCCCCTCCGGCCCCGTTTCCCTTTGTGGGCCCCACGGCGAGGGTCTCTTCGGGGGGACCCCAAGGATTCTCCCTTTCCCTGGACTGGGAACAGATGTATCCCCCCGTTCCTGGGGCCCTGTTCCTGGGGAAGGTGAAGGGGGAACCCTGGATGGCGGGGGGGATCCCCAGGGCCCCCCCCTCCTGAGGGGCCCGGGGGGGGTCCCCCCTGCAAGGCCTGTCCTGCCTTTCTTCCCTGAGAAAACCGGTCTGTTTTGGGTTTTCCACGTCCCATTCGACGGGGGCAGCTGGGGGGAGGCCCAACTTTTCAACCAGACGCCAACCTGTGGGCCGTAACGGGGGGGGCGCGGACGCTCCTGGGGGTGGTAGCATGAGCATGACGATGCCTTCGTGCGAAACTCTTCGGCTCCTCGCCTTGAAGGGGCTCAGGGAGAGGGAGCGTTATTGTTACCGGGGCTGTCGTTGTTGTTTCCCGGGGCTGGCTCCCCGATGCACAGGGAATTGCTCAGCCACACGGGGCTCCTTCTGGGGCTCCCGCCCGGCCTGGGGTGTCTTCCAGGAAGACCAAGAGGTGACGGCCACTGCTGGGCCGCAAAGGGCCGGGAGCCTCCCCTCAGAGCCTCCCCTTGGAGCCTGCACCCTGGGAGCCTGCAGCTTGGGCTCCTGCACCCTGGGAGCCTGCACCCTGGGAGCCTGCACCGGGGGAGCCTGCACCCTGGGAGCCTGCACCCTGGGCTCCTGCACCCTGGGCTCCTGCACCCTGGGAGCCTGCACCCTGGGCTCCTGCACCCTGGGAGCCTGCCCGGGCACCTGGAGCTGGGAGGGCGTGGCCAGGGGAGGCCAGGAGGCCCAGCTCAGACCTCGGGACTCCAGGCCTGGCTGGGAGCCGGGGTGGGTGGGACGGGGTTGCCAGGATGTGACTGGCGTTTTAAGAAGCTACACCTGCCAGCCAGTGGCTCCTTAGAAGGGACCTGCCCAGCGACAGGACGCGGACAGGTGAGCCGTGCGCTGGGCGCAGGGGAGTCTCCCGTCGCAGAGGGGCCTGCTGTGCCCGGGCCCGAGGCAGGGCTATGGAAACGGAGAGCCAGCGCAGCGCTGAGAATGCCTGTGTGTTTGGAAGCTGAACAGCATAAATAAAGCAGAACTATGCCCGGCAGGGGTGGCTCAGTGGTTGAGCGTCAACCTATGACCCAGGAGGTCGGGGTTCGGTTCCCGGTCAGGGCACATGCCTGGGTTGTGGGCTCCATCCCCAGTGTAGGGCGTGCAGGAGGCAGCGGTCCATGATTCTCTCCCATCATTGATGCTTCTCTCTCTCTCCCTCTCCCTTCCTCTCTGAAATCAATAAAAATATTTAACAGATTTAAGAAAATCGGGGGCGACGGCCTGGATGCTGAGCCCCCCTCCGCCGGGGCCCACACGCGGCCGCTCCGTGTCCCAGGAGGAGGCCTGGTGAGCCGAGAGCTTCAGGCGGGACTCGGGCTCTCTAACCAGCCCGCAGGGCCGCCTTCCTCGCAGGGGGACGTGGGTGGCCGGGCTCCCCCGCCCCAGGTTTTACAATAGATTTAAAGTCTCTGATACCCACAAATCCACATCCAAATACATGCTCCAGCCGTGGGGAGCGCCGTGGAATTGTTAACCTCCCCCCCAGGTGTCGGGGAGCACGCTGTGAGATTAGATGTATATTTTCCGTCAAGCGCCACCACCCATCGAGGGGTTCATATTTACATCTTTTGTTGATATTTTTTATGGATTAAAAGCGCCTCTCTGCTAGGTGATAATTCTGCTAAGTACTGTAATTTGCTGCCATTAATATTTGTCTGAGTCCTCGTTTGCAAAATATATTTGAAACCACGTTAGAAAGTCGCATAATTGCTTCTTTGCGAGCCGAGGAAATGAGCAGGCTCCTTACCCGGCCTTTATCCCGTTAACCCGGGCGCGGAGGGCTGCTCCCCGAGGCCCGGGGAGGTGGGCGCCGTCGCTGGAGCCCCGGTGTCTGCTGCGGGCGAGGACTCGGCCCGGCTGGCGCTCCCTGTGGCTTCTGGGCTCCACTGTGTGTGGGTCGGCCCTGCTCTCCCCCGGGGCCACGGTGGGGGGCCGGGGGCCTTGTGGGTGCCTCCCCCCTGCCTGGGCCTCAGGCCTGGGCGATGCGGAGGGAGCTGCCCACCCAGGGGCCCGAGGCGAGATACCCACCCCCCTCCCTCCAGGCCTCTGTCTGTGCCCCGGCTGGAAATGGGGCGTTGCTCGCTCTCCTGACCTGACTTTACCCGTGGGTGTGAGTGAGGGAGCTGGTCCCAGCCCCGCCTGGTCTCCTAGGAGGGGGGGCAGCTAGGCTGGGGGAGAGGTGCAGGGCAGGGCCTCCTCTATCAGCACCAGGGACAGGGCCCCGTGGCCAGGGCAGGGAGCCTGGGGGAGCTCAGTGTCTGCCCCGGGGACCCCGCCGTGTCCCGTGCTCCCTCCACCGCACCAGCCACTCCTGAGGCCTCCACCCCTGGAGCAGGTGGGCGTTGTGTCTGGGTGGGCTCACGCCCTTGGCCGCAGCCGTGCCCCGTGGTAGCGGCGGTTGTCTGCCAGCGGCTGCAGCTCGGGGCTGGGCATCCAGGAGCCGCCGGGGTCCACGGGGCCCTCGGGGTGGGGCCGTGAGCTGTGAGGCGCAGCCCGGCTCCCGTCCGCTGTGAGCGGCTTTCCCGTCTGCTCTGGGCCGGCCCCCGGCGTCATCTTCTCTGTCATCATCATCATCATCATCATCATCATCATCATCCAGAAGCCGGAGCTCACCCAGCAAGGCCGGCCGCACCGATGCTCCGGCTCCCAGTCCCTGGTGTCAGCTACCGCCCGGCGGGTGGACTGCGGGGGCGTGGCCGCTGGGAGCTGAGGCAGGGCCGTGGGGGGTGATTCTCTCACAGGGGAGCGAGGACTGGCACCCAGTCCTTCCACCAGCCCAGCCCCTCCGTGCCGGCGACTCCCAGACCCGTCCACACGCCGTCCCTGTTCTTTAAAACAAAAATGTTCTTATTGATTTCAGAGAGGAAAGGAGAGGGAGAGAGAGAATCATGGACCGGCTGCCTCCTGCACGCCCCCCACTGGGGATGGAGCCTGCCACCCGGGCCTGTGCCCTGACCGGGAATCGAACCGTGACCTCCTGGTTCCTAGGTCGACGCTCAGCCGCTGAGCCAGGTGGCCGGGCGCCAGGCCCTGCTGGGAGCTGCAGGCCTCTCGGTCTCTGCAGGCCTCTCTGAGGCTGCAGGTGGCTGTGCCCAGAACGCCCGCGGCCTCTCTTTCAGACTCCGTTTCCCTGCCTGTCACGCGAACAGGTTGATTCAGAGAATCCGGGAGTCGCTCTGGGGTGAAGGTCTTGAGTCACCGTTACTTCCTTGCGGATCCATCCCTGCTCTGGATTTAGGGGACAGCGATGAACACGATGGGTGGCCAGTGACGGATTCTGGGGGATGCTAGAAACTTCCTGTGGCCCCGTCCAGTGTCTGTGGCCCTGGCTGTCCCTCAGCTCCCTGGGGCCCTGTGGAGGTCAGCTGGGCCACGCAGGGCGAGCAGATAAGGACCCTCCCAGTGGCCACGAATCGTCCCCGAGCCCAGGCCCCGAATTCGGGCAGGACCAAGGCCCGGACCCTCGGGTCTACGGTACCAGGATGGAGGAGTCGCTGTGGTCACTCTGACAGAGACAGGAGTGGCCTGGGGACCTCGTGCCACCCTCCTGGGGCCCCGCCCCCCAAACAAAGGCTGCGCCTGACGCCCCAGCCTGTGGGCGCATCTGCGTCGTTAGCAATGCTAATGCCGTTCTGCGATGATAAATAATTAAACAATTATGGTCATGAATCAATAAGTTTAGCACATTTTTTTCACCAGCAAATTGTACTGTATAAACAAGAAATACGATTACCAAGTCTAATTCCCCCCCAAAATGATAAGCATTGTGTACCTCACCATTAGAACAAGTGCTGCCTTCCGTGGGATAGGTAGGACGTCAAAGAATTTTCGGTTCCCACCAAACGCCATGTTTTATGTCTGAATCTGATGAACATTTGGAGATCTGGCCTCAGATCATTCTTTGTTCGCTCCCGGGCCTCCCTCCTGGTCCGTTTCTCTCCGTCCTCACGGGGGCAAAGGCGCTGGGCTCCGCTTCCTGGGGGCTGAGTCCCGGGCGCGGGCAGAGCGGGGTTGGTAGGGGTTCTGGTTGAACGCACAGGTCACAGGTCCCGGCGTGCAGGCTCTGGCCCGCCCTCGCTAGCTTCTGTGTGGCCTGTGGCAGTCGTCTCATTGAAAAAGAAAATATTTGTATTGATTTCAGAGAGGAAGGGAGAGAGAGAGAGAAGCATCAATGACGAGAGAGAATCATGGATCGGCTGCCTCCTGCACGGCCCTCACTGGGGATGGAGCCCGTAACCCGGGCACGTGCCCTCACCGGGAATTGAACCGTGACCTCCTGGTTCACAGGTTGATGTTCAACCACGGAGCCACACCTGCTGGGCTATTTATAATTAAAACATTTTTTTTTTTTTTGCACGGGGTTTCCTCCACCGTCGTTCTCCCAGGCAACCCTGGACCCACGCGAACCCCCAGACTGCCGTGTGTGTGGCTGTGCCCCCACCTCTCCTCCCATCTTTGTCATTTTAAATCCATAACCACATTCAGAGTCAGTTCACAAAACCAGCACCGAGCCAGCAGGTTTAAAAATATTTCAAAGCCGTCGCCGCCTCCACGCCTCCCCTCCTCGGGAACCAAACTCACTCTGAAACCCATCTTGGGTTTTGCCGGGGAAGAAAAAAAAATAAGGAAAGTGTTTAATAGCACATATGGCATAATTTTATTTGACATCTGTTTTGTAACAAACAATATTTAGCTCACTTATTTGCTGAATGATACAGTACACAGAGCTCACACAAAGTCCAACCAACAGTTTTAGCCGAGCTGGTAACGTATCAATATTTAGTGCAGGAGAATTCGAAACCTAAACATGCGAGCGTGTTATTGATTGCGCGCCGATCCCTGCGTGTTGCCGTTCGTGGCGAGGAGCTCGGGGACCGGACGCCTCCGGGGTGTGGAGACGAGGAGCATTTCGGCAAGTGGTGTTCGAGGGCTCCCCTCGGGGACGGGGGACAGTCCCAGGCCTGCGCCCCCTCCCCCCGCGTCACCCTGCCAGAGACGGCTGCCAATGTATTTGGGAAGCCCTCGCTCCTCACAGCGAAATGGCGGGCCTCCCGGCTTCCTCGAGCGGAGTGCTGGGTGTTCACGGAAACAACGCTGAAACACTCAGATGTGCTCTGTTGGCAGTGTTTCCGGAAGGCTCCCCCGGCGCTCACGGGGGCAGGGGAGGGCGTGCATGCTCTTACTGCAGGGGTTAGCAAAGGATGGTGCTGGCTTCTTCCTTCCTTTATCTCATACTAGAGGCCTGGTGCACGAAATTCATGCACAGGTAGGGTCCTTGGGCCTGGCCAGCGATCAGGGCTGACAGGTTCCCGCCTCCCTGCCTCCCCGCCTCCCCGCCTCCCCGCCTCCTCCTTTCCTCGCTCCCTCAGCACCCCACCTCCGCTGGTCGCCCACCATGTTCCGTGCCGCCCCCTGGTGGCCAGCGCACATCATAGTGAGCGATCGAACGCCCATTCTTCCAGTGGAACTCCCAAGGGGACAGTTTGCATATTAGCCTTTTTTATATCTATATCTATATCTATATCTATATCTATATCTATATCTATATCATCTATACCTACATATCTATATCTATCTATAAATATATAGATAGATATAGATATAGATATAGATATAGATATAGATATATAGATATTTCTATTGTCTTCAGAGAGAAAGAGAGAGGGAGAGAGAGAAACATCATTGATGAGAGAGAATCATGGACCGGCTGCCTCCTGCACGCCCCACACTGGGGATGGAGCCCACAACCCGGGCATGTGCCCTGACGGGGAATCGCACCGTGACCTCCTGGTTCACAGGTGGACGCTCAGCCACTGAGCCCCGCCAGCCGGGCAGTCCCCGTATCTTTAAAAGGAGGTTCGAATGAGATAGCACATGGCAGACTGTCTGCCCGGCACCGAGGGGGAGCTCAGAAAATAGCCGTTCCTGTCCACGGCTCATACCCATCGCCGGTATTCTCGGCCGCGCCTATGGGCAGTGGTGGTGGGAGGCCTCGACCTTGAGGTGACCTCTCCAGGCCTCAGCTTCCTCACCTGGAGGGGAGGCCGCCCTCCAGGTCCGCCTCTGGGATGTGGGTGCACAGCGACCCCGGGCGCCTGTCTTAGAACCGCCCTCGGGCGCTGGGCCGGGGAACCACCCGGGCCGAGCGCTGATGGTGGGAGGCAGGCCCGGCCGCCAGGAACAAAGACGGACCCGCAGCTGCGAAGGGGCTTGTGTGCGGTCGGCCCCGGGTGCGGGGAGAGCGGGCAGGGCCACCTCACCTCCTTTGTAGAAACTTCCATCAGCCGCTGTGGCCGGCACAGCTGAGACTTGGAGGGACCATGGCTCGGGCGGGGGGACCCCGGCAGCCACCCCCTCTGTCCTCGCAGCAACGAGGAGCCTGGGGGGCGGGGACGGGAAGCAGAGGCCCCGCTGCCTGTCACCGGGAAACGGGGACACGGCGCAACCAGAATAAATAATAATATCCCTCCCCCCACCCCGGCTTCCACGAAACCCTATCTATCGATATGAAAAGCTGGAGAAAGGGAATTTTTTTCTAACAGACCTTAATTATAGCAGGGCTGTTAGTAAATTTACTGAATTGCAAATGTGAAATACGCGGCCGGCCTGAGTGAAACCACATATTTAAGCTCCTAAATGAACATTGCTGTTTTTTGAGTAATTTGGACCATCTGTGTCAAAATCCTGAGTCTCAGAAAAAAAAGCCGTGGAACAAATGTTGGCTCCATAAAACAGTCCTAGTTCATTGTTGAAATTGTCACACATTAGCATCGCGGCCATCTGGGGAGACAAAGGCCTCGCAGCAGATTGCGGGGGGCTGCCATTGGTCTGGTGTTAATCAGGGTGGGCACCGCGCGCGAGCAGGAAGGAGAGCCGGTGAGGAGCCGCCGCCGGCTGCCCGCCGCTCCCGCCTCGGTGTGGGCGTCGCCATGTCAGAAACCGTAAATAGGAGGCAAGGTGAGATTTCCCATTCTTTTATTTTTAATTTTTATTTTTTGTTAATCCTCACCGAGGATATTTTTCCATTGATTTTTTTAGAGAGAGTGGGGGTGAGGGGGGGATAGAAAGAAGCATCGATGTGAGAGAGACACATTGATTGGTTGCCTCTTGCACGTGCCCCGACCAGGGCCGGGGCCGGGGAGGAGCCTGCAACCGAGGTACATGCCCTTGACCTGAATCGAACCCGGGACCCACACTGGGGATCGAGCCCGCAACCCGGGCATGTGTCCTGAGTGGGAATCGAACCCTGACCTCCTGGTTCATAGGTCGATGCTCAGCCACTGAGCCACGGATCCCGGGTCAGTGTCAGGGGGGTGGGGTGACAGTCCAGACCACCATGGTGGCTCACGTCCCAGGCGAGCGTGCCTGGCTGTGGAGAATCGATGCTCCCCCGGGGACCCCACGGTGTCCACTTCGGTCCTGGGGGGCCTGGCGGAGCTCAGAGGGGCCCGAGCTCAGGGACTGTTTTCATGGCGCTGTGTTCAGGCCTCCGTGTCTGGGGGCTCCGCGGAAGGAGGGGCGGGAGGGGCGCTGGGCTCCATTCACCCTGAGCGCTGTTAGGGCCAGCGCCCGCGGGCTGCGTGACTCGTGTGAGTGGAGACTCGGGCGGGCATGGGGCCGGTGACCCCCGAGGTCAGCGGCTGTGGGGGGTGGCGGGGCTGCCTGCCAGCTCCCCTGCCATCGAAGGTCATGAGCGAATACCAGGCCCTCCAGACCGGCGTCCCAGCCTTGCCCCGAATTCCAGGGGCGTGTCCTTGGCAGGGTGGCCGCTGCGTGTCCCTCCTCACGGGGACGGGAGCCCTGGCCGCAGGAGGGCAGTCCCAGGTTTGGGAGAAACGTACCTGAGGCCCGGGCGGGAGGGACAGCGGGAGCACAGGTGCTGGGTCCCGGAGCTCGATAATCAGGGCGCCAGCGGCCTCTAACCGGGGCAGATGGGCCCCTCCTGTGCATGTGAATCCTTCCGTGGCTCCTGCTTACCCTGGGAGAGCGGCCAGACCCCCCGAGGCCCCCGTCTGGCCTCCCTCAGGAGCGGCTCCCCCCACTGGTCACGGAGCCTTTTGTCTGCCCTGCTCTGCGTCCCGCTGCGGCCAGCCATTCCCTCCCTCCTCCCACCAGCTCAGCTATTCATTCGTTCATCCGTTCATTCATTCATTCATTCATTCCTCACCCTTGGATATTTCCTCCACTGATTCCTAGAGCGAGTGGAAGGGAGGGGGAGAGAGAAGCGTTGATGTGAGAGAGACACATCGATTGGTTGCCTCCCGCCCGCCCGCCCCCCAACCAGGGCCAGGGATCAAACCTGCAACCCAGGTGTGTGCCCTGGACCAGGAGTCAAACCCAAGACGCCTTGGTCCGCAGGCTGACGCGCTAACCATTGAGCCCACTGGCCGGGCCCTGGAGGCACCTTTGAAAAGACACGGCCCCGACCATCTCCTGCGTAGCAGGTGCCGGGTTGTAATTAAATGACGTTGTTCTGTCTGCGCCCTCATTCCTGGGGACAGAAAGGTCCCCCATTTCCCCAGCGCAAGGATGAGGGCTTTTGGGGTTCTGCGCGCATACACAGGCGCTTCCGGATGGAGGGGAACAGGTCACTCCCCCATCAGCAGCCTCGGAGCGTGTCCGGAATCCCGTGTTTCATGAGACAGGCACGTAGGGATACTCACTTCATCCTCCCACGCTGCCTGGACCGCTTCCCACTGCCGGCACCCCCTCCCCTGCTCCCCCAACCCCCACCCCCTCCCCCCACCCTCTCCCCCGGCCCCCACCCCCCCACCCCCGTGCCCTGGGATAGGCCGTCCTCTCGGCCTTGCCGTCTGAGGCTGTGGGCGCAGGGCCCTCTGAGTCCAGGAAGGAGGCAGCTGGGAACTGCACTGCCCCCGTAGAAGAACCACTCACCGGGGGCTCTGTGCTTGGCCCTCGGAAGGCGGCTTCGCCGGGACACGCCCCGCCCAGGAATAATTATTAGCCTCCCCTGCATCTTCTTTGTGTTTTTTTTTAAATTTATTGATTCCAGCAGGTGACCTCTATGAGCATCGATTGAAGGGCTGTCGGGCTCATATGTCTGTCCTTTAAGTCCAAGCAGAGGGGGGATGGGCCAGTGGGGGCACAGGCAGCGCCCACTTCTCCAGGATGACGTGGGGACCCCTCCCCCACATGCTGGCGTCGTGGTCATTCCTGTCTTCACTGCTCTGGACCCCGCGCTTCAGGGGCAGCCCCTCAGTCCCGCCCACGGAGCCCTCCCAGGGACCCAGCTGTAACTCTCAAACGCGTGGGGTGAAGGGATGAGTGGGTGCAAAGGGCCGGGGGCGGGGGAGAGGGAGGAGGCAGTTGGGAGTGGCCTGGGCACACAGGGCACCGTGTCAGCCGTGGGGGGAGTGGGACGATCTTTTATTTATTTTTAAATTGATTTCAGAGAGGAAGGGAGAGGGGGAGAGATAGAAACATTCAAGATGAGAGAGAATCATGGATCGGCCGCCTCCTGCACACCCCCCACTGGGGATGGAGCCCGCAACCCGGGCCTGTGCCCTGACCGGGAATCGAACTGTGACCTCCTGGTTCATAGGTCGACGCTCAGGCACGAAGCCACGCCGGCCGGGCTCAGACAATCTTTGACGAGTCAGAGTAAGGAGACACTGATATCCTGGAGGTGAGATTGGGAGACCTGACACCTTACCCACACACAGGTACACCCACATAGACACGGAAACACATACAGAAACACGCAGACACATACACACAGATACCTACATACACACTGACACACACACATACACACATACACACACACACACTGACACACATACATGCACAGAGACACACACACAGAGGCACACAGATAGACACCCAGGCACACACAGACACGTATACTAGTACACATGTACACACACATAGACACACGCACACGTGCTGTGAAGGGAAAGTAATTCGGGCCACGGGATCCTCGGAGGGGGGCAGGGAGGGGACAGGAGGTGGGCCCAGCGTGTGGCCGCCCCGTCAGGGCCTGGCAGGTAGACGCAGGCACGCGCCTGGAGCCTCCTGCTCGCCGCGGCCGCCAGCGCTCTGATGCCTCCCACGTAAGGTGTGGGCTCGCTGGTGCCATCAGTCCCACGGCCGTCAGTCCCAGAAGCGCCGGGTCATCAGGGCTGCGTGGCTCTCACCGCACAGGACACCGTGAGGGCGCCGCCCGCCCTGTGAAGGCCCCGAGTGGGGGCGCCACCACCTGGGCAGTGGGGGGCGGGGATGTCTGGTTGGTGTGTGCCTGGGAGCCTGCTGCCGGCACCCCTGACGGGACCACAGTCCCAATGCAGAGATGGAGACCTGGCTCGGGGCCCCAGGTGCTGGCCTGGGCGGGGGGTAGCTGGGTGGGGGAGACAGCGGGGAAGCAGGTCATCAGGGAGGGGCGCCGGGCGGCCCTGCTGTGGGGGAAGCAGGAGGCTGTGCCCACTGCCCGGTGCCACCTCCGCCGTCCTCTGGGCCGGAGGCCTCGCTGTCCCGCGGCCTCTCGGGACCGGGTTTGTCGGAATCACACACCCTCTGCGGCCGGACCTCCAGGGTTTGGATCCCGGCTCTGCTGTTGTCTTGCTGTGGCAACGACTTACCTCCTCCAAACCTCGGTCACCTTCCCCATGAAATGAAACAGCCAGGCCAGCGTGGCTCAGCGGTTGGGCATTGACCTATGAACCCGGAGGTCAGGGTTCGATTCCCGGTCGGGCACAGGCCCGGGTTGTGGGCCTGATCTCCAGTGTGGGGCGTGCAGGAGGCAGCTGTTGGGTGATTCTCTCTCATCACTGATGTTTCTCTCTCTCTCCCTCTCCCTTCCTCTCTGAAATGAAGAAAAGACCCTCCTGTCTGTCCAGCTTGGCCGCTACCCTCTGCTTGGTGGTTACGGGCCCAGCTGGAGGCCTCCCCGTGGCGAGGCCCCTGTCCCCCCGCCCCCGTCCCTGGCTGGGCAGGAGGAAAGGAGGCAGCTGGGCACAACTTGGGAGAGTTTTAAATTCCTCTGCTGATTTCCCCTCCCCATTCTTTGGTTCCAAACCCAATTCTAGCTGCTGGCCAAGCGGTAGCATTAAGGGATTAAGGGCTCCCCAGGTCCTATCCTGATGTGAAAAGATTTCAGGGAGAACCTCGCGGTCCGAGGCCAGAGCCAGGGAGTCGCTCCGCCGGCGGGCACTGTCAGGGGCTCCGGGCGGCCCCCGCTGGGCCGCACGTCTCATTGCCACTGGGGATGTGGGCGCCAGGCAAGCTGGGGGCCTGGTGAGGGCCCCGTGGGGACGCCCCTGAACATCACGTGGAGTCTCACTCCAGCCCCGAGCCACTCCCTGGAGAACCGGGAGCGCGCGCACACACACGCACACACACACAAATGGGTGCCAGCCCCCCGCAGAGGCGCCCACGGGTGTGGTGGCAGAGTGGGCAGGACTGCTCGGAGGGACAGGACTTTGTGTAGAAGGCAGAGGGCCCCGCCGGCGTGGCTCAGTGGCTGAGCATCGACCTATGAACCCGGAGGTCACGGTTGGATTCCCGGTCAGGGCACAGGCCTGGGTTGCGGGCTCCGTCCCCAGTGTGGGGCGTGCAGGAGGCAGCCAGTCCATGGTTCTCTCTCATCATTGATGCTTCTATCTCTCCCTCCCTCTCTCTCCCTCTCTGAAATCAATAAAAACATTTAAAAAAAAGTTTCTCAGAACTGTGCCAACTCCCTTTTTCCAAGCGAGGGCCGCCCCCTCGGACCCGGGGCTGAGGCATGCTGGGCACTTCTCCTGTGTGTGTGAGTGAGCAGAAGTGCGGGAGCGCAAACGCCCTCATGACCTCCAGGCCAGCACCTCCCCCTGGGCCCCGCCCCCCAGAAGCCCAGGACCCAGAGCCGCTGCCAAGGGCTGGGTCAGGGGAAGCAGACTAGAGGGCAAACAAGACAGGGCTCATTTGCCCTGGCCGGTGTGGCTCAGTGGTTGGAGCACTCGCCTGCAGACCGAGGGGTCCCGGGTTCGAGGCCCAGCCAAGGGCCTGTACCTCGGTTGCAGGCTCCATCCCCAGCCCCACTGGGGATGTGAGCAGGAGGCAACCAATTGAAGTGTCTCTCTCACATCCATGTTTCTCTCTCTCCCTCCTCCTCTTTCCCCTTCACTCTCTCTAAAAAAAAAAAAAAAAATCAATGATGAAAAATGTCCTCTGGTGAGGATTAAAAAAAAAAAAGGACTCAGGTGTGTGTTGGGGTCCTGGTCTGGGTCCCCCAAGCAGACATGAGATGAAGGTGTGCTCTGCGTCTTTTATTTGGGAGGCGGTCCCAGTGCGCACACTGGGGGGCAGCGAGGGGAGGGGAGGAAGCCCCCAAACAGGGCCCACCACCCGCAGGGTCCTCGGGAAGCCACGCACAGGCCTCAGTGTCCCTGAGGGGAGAACTCGGGGTGTCTGTGCACCAGATCCGCCACCCCTGGATGGAGGCTGCTGCCGGTGCTGGTGGCCTGGCCCTCGGGCTGGGGCGGGGCAGCGGGCCTTTGGGAGGCTTTGGAGGGGCTCAGGGTCGGGCGTGGCGCTCACCTGGCCCGGGAGGGAGGCAGCAGGGGTGTGCTGGCTGGGGAGGCCTGCGGGGTCGGGCCCAGGCCCCCGGCACCTGTGGCGTTCATCCCACCGTCCCCTTCAGGCCATGGCATGTCCCTGGCCCCGGCCCGGCTAGGCTTGGTGCTCCTCCAGCCCCTGCAGGAACCCTCGGAGGTGGCTTCCTGCTCCTGTTCACTGAGCAGAAACTTTCAGAAACGGGAAGCAAAAAACTCCCACCCAGACCCCCAAACCTGTTAGCGGGAAAATACTCCAAGATCAACACGTTTTAATTCACTAATTAATACAGCTGAAAGGCATTTTTCATATTAGACTTATTAAAATCACTTGTATTTAAGTGTTTTTGAACTCATATTTCCCGGCGCGGGCGCGTTTTTCTAAAGTGTTCTGGTCGTGTTATGCAAATGCCGGCCTAAATTACCAGGGGTGTTTGTTCTCCACTTCTCCTCTGTAAAACATAATTTTAATACAAGTTATTTGTGAAATGCACATTGGAAAACAGAAAATAAGATTTGAGATGGCGTTTCTATGATAATTTTATGGCCAATGTGGACCATGTTTTTGTATTTGTCTGCAAAAGGTAATGCAGAGTCTACGTAAGACATATTCTGGGATTTGTGGCCGCACGTGACTCAATTAGTAAAGGGAAAGGCGCCTTATTTTTTGAACCCGAGGCAGGGCCGTCCATCAGCCCGGGGAGCATGTTCTGGAGGGAACGGTCACGGCCGGGCGGCGGGCTGAACCCCGCGTCACAGAGAGGAAACGTGCTCTCCGCGCCCGAACAAGATTTCCTGACACCGTGAGCTGCCAGACCTGACATTTGAGGCAGAAACACGGGCCTTTGCTGCCGAGAGCGAGGCTCGGCTCGCAGCAGGACGGGAATGCCGAGGGGAGGCCGTGGCCGGGGTTCTCTGGAGCGACACGGTGGCCAGTGTGGGTGGCCAGGCTCCAGGGCGAGAGGGGGCCGTGGGAAGGGGCCCTAGGGCGGGTCTTGCTTTGTGGATTGATCTAAAATAGTCTTTTTACTGCCAGCACCTTTTAGATAGACATGTATCAAAAAGGGGGCTAGAGGCGAAAGTTGAAAGAGGGACCCCTGGATTGAGGGTTAAGTAGGAATGCTACTTCTGAGCTTCCTGGCAGCCAAGGCAAAAAGGGAAAAGGTATGAACTCAATGCTTTTTATTCTCCCGTCAAAAAATAGCTACACACTGTGAGAAAAGGCATTTCCCTCAGCGCTAGTCTTCGTGGAATCCGCAGACGGCCCTGGCAGGGGAAGCAGGGACACGCGGAGCTCTGTGCGGGCGGTGAGTTTCTGGGGGCCGCAGAAGCACCCTGAGGGGTGACTGAATTCAGGCCAAGGGAAGGGTGGCAGTCATAGGTGTCAAAGATGGCTGCGGGCTGGTGTGAGGACGCCCGGGACAGATGAGAGCACATCTCCACCCCCCTTCCCGCCAGTCCTCCAGGGCGGGCACGCTCAGCTCATCGTAGGCGCCAACCAGGACAGCCTGGGGTTTTCTGGCTGTGGGAGCAGGACCCACCGCAGGCCCAGGAGCCTGCGGGGACTGCATCCTCCTCGGAGTTTGTCCTTCTAGGTGTCAGGGTGCGGGAACGGAACTCACCCGTGCTGGCACACCTGACACCCGGGTACCCCCTTTGACACCCCTGAGCCAGGCCCTGGTTTGCCTGGAGAAGGGGCCTCCCAGGGTCTCCTGAGCAGACAGCAGCTCCTGTGGGGACTGTGGGTTTCTGGGAGGGAGGTGATGGTGGCGGCCGCCTGGGCCGGGGGATGGGGCCCCGGGGGGAGGAGGCTGCTGCTGGGGCGGAGCCAGGGGAGGCCTCCCAGGTGAGCTGGTGTCAGAGGGTGAGATGCCCGCCTATCAGAGGTGGGAAGGGGAGGTGGGAAGGGCCGGGCCGGGCAGGCCGTCTGCCTGGCGTGGAGTTCATGGATCGGGAGCCTGCCCATGGGGACGCCCAGACGAGGTTCCAGACTATTCCACGGAGGCAGTTGGCCTGGTTCCTGGTATCAGTGAGAGGGAGCGAGAGGCTGGGTGTCCAGGCGAGGACGGCTGTTTCCGGGCACGGCTTGCTGAGCCTCCTGGACACCCTTGCTCTGTGGAGGCCTCAGTGTGGGGCAGGAGGTGGCCGCTCCCATCTCCTCCTGGACACGATGAATTCTGGAGCAAAGGGACATCTGTCAGCCGCCCACCTCCTCCTTCCTGTGGCCTGGGGTCCCCACGTGACCTTGTCTCCCAGCCTCTCCCCCCATCACTGAGCTGCAGGCACACTGGCCTTTGTGCTGCTCTGCAAACCCTCTCTCACCCCAGGGCCTTTGCACGTGCTGTTTTCTCTGCCAGGAAGGCTCCTCCCCACCCCCGCCCTCCACGCGCCCAGTTCCTTGGCATCACTCAGGTCTTTGCTCAGATATCCCCTCCTCTGTGGGGCGTCCCTGACCCGTCAGTCCAAGCCCTTCCCTACTCACCCCTGGTCCTTGTCGCTGACTGAGGCCCTGGCTTTTCCCCTGTTCACCCTGTGTCTCCCCCTCTGCCCCCATCAGAGAGGAAGCCCAGCACCCAGAGGCCTTGTCCATCCTGGTCACTGCCCAGCACAGGGAGTGCCCGTCAGCATTTGCTGAGTGAGTGACTATTTTAGGGTCCCCCCTGGACAACTGGGGGGCAGACCCAGCCCCTCTCCTCACCTGGAGATCTGTCAGGCCCCGGGCTGATCCCCAGGCCCCCGGCCTCCCCACCCCCCACGGCTGCCCGGGTCCCTGTCTTTGTTCTCCCTCGGGGTTCCCGTGGCAGGAAGGCAGGGTGATCTGGGTTTGGTTTTTGTAATTGGTTTGATATGATCATGAAAAGTATCTAGAAATTGGACAGCTGGAAATGTTTTTCCTCCCATTTATTACTTAAAACAGACCTGGCATTTGGGATTGTTTTAAAAATCAGATTCTCCTCGCTAAAAAAAAAATAAAAAAATTAAAAAAAAATATCGTGAGCCCGCCTGTTCTCAAAGAAACAGGGCCCGCAAGGTCAGGCGAAGGGCTGGGCGCGTGGGGCGCGGCCGCGGAGCCCCAGAGGGAGCCGGGGAGCCGGGAGCGAGCGGGCCGGCCATTCCGCCGCCTGGCGTCGGGGGGAGGAGATGAATTAAGATGAGTGTGTTGCACAGTCAGACATTAACCACGACAGTGAAAAAGTATCGGGAACGCTAAGACGGCCCGGGCGAAAATATACGGAGGTTAAAACACAGGGTAACTTTACAAATCACTAATAATTTCTTCGGCTTCCGCGGCAATAACGTTGATTTAATTCATTAGATTCCTTTCGAAATCTATATTTCAGTTTTAGAGTTGCCAGTTTCCGTTAATGACAATTTCGCCCCATCTGTTCCCACATGAAAATGAGGCTCCTCGCCGCCGACAAGACAGATCTCGGGAGCCGAAGGAGGGAACGTCCTGGAGGTATTTCACTCGGAGGGGCCCCTGGCGTGATTCACGCTCCCGGCGCAGCTGCCCACGGACAACGTGGCGGTGATGCCCTCGGAGGGACCGGCCCTCCCCGAGCACCCGCCCGCCGCCCGCCCGCCCCCTCCAATCGGAGGGGCCCATTGCCTTGTCATCGGTTCGTGTTTGGGGGGGAGCCTCCCCAACATCCCGGCTCGTTCCTTTCCTTTAATGACGGGGCCGTAACTCAGGGTGTCAGCGTGTCCCCGTCCCGGCGGCTGTGACTAGCATGGAAACGAGTTGCTACGATTTGGCGGCTGAAAGCGTGGCGTTACAGTAAGTCATTCCCGTGGGCCGGGGGCCTCCGTCTGCGGGGGGACGGCCTGGGCTTCCCGCTCGGGAGGGGGCGTCCCTGAGGGGCCCGGCAGCCCGCACGCCTGTCCCCCCGCTGCAGGGGTGGCGCTGACAGCGGGCGGGGCAGCGGAGGGGCCGGTGCGGGCGGGCACAGGCCTGGCAGGAAGGAGCAGGAGGGCGAGGCTCTCAGAGGCCGCAGTGGGGGAGGCGGGCCTGGGTTATGGGGGACGATGTTCCGTGATTGTCAATCCCGGCAAAACAAACCCACTCATCCCAGGAGACACGTGTGGAGCCCTGGCCGGTGTGGCTCCGTGGATAGAGCCTCGGCCTGCGGACCGAAGGGTCCCGGGTTCGATTCCGGTCAAGGCCACGTACCTCGGTTGCAGGCTCCTCCCCTCCCGGGCCCTGGTCGGGACGCGTGCAGGAGGCAACCAGTCGCTGTGTTTCTCTCACATGGATGTTTCTCTCTGTCTCTCCCTCTCTCTTCCACTCTCCCTAAGAATCAGTGGAAAAATATCCTTGGGCGAGGGAAGAAGAACAAGAAGAAGAAGAGG
>NW_005874190.1:0-17160 GCF_000147115.1 Myotis lucifugus | reverse complement strand
AGACCAGTGATGGCAAACCTTTTGAGCTCTGTGTGTCAGCATTTTGAAAAACCCTAACTGAACTCTGGTGCCGTGTCACATATAGAAATTTTTTGATATTTGCAACCATAGTATGAAAAAGATTTATATTTTTGATATTTATTTTATATACTTAAATGCCATTTAACAAAGAAAAATCAACCAAAAAAATGAGTTCGCATGTCACCTCTGACACGAGTGTCATAGGTTTGCCATCACTGTCCTAGACACTCGAGCGAAGTGAGCCTGGAGCAAGTTACTGTTGTGGGTGGGGGATGGAGGGAAAGCAAAGGTGAGAGACTTAAGTCAGAGTGTCAAGGAACAATTAAAAGAAATATATCCTGCAACTTCTAGGAAATCTCCATTAAAACTTTGAATCACCACGGAAACTCGGGAGAGGTTTAGAATGTTTTTTTTTTTAAACAAAAACAAAAACAAAACAGGAACATAAAAACACTTTTACACCAGCACACACCACCTTTATACCACAAAATACGACCAAATCAGTTTCAATTGTGCAGAGATACAGAACAAGTCCCTGAACAGAGGCAATAGAAAACTGCCTAGGAACTCTTCTACCTTTTTAAAAGACAGGCCAGCCTCAAACCCTTTTCCAGTCTCCTGGAAGTCCCAGAGACAGTGAATACCATCTAGAAACCATTCCTCCAGATACAGGACAAGTCCCTAATACACAAACATAGACAGAAATCCTCACTAATTGGGCTAATTCCTTCCGTGACAGACACCAAATGTCTCCGAGAAAACCAACTCAACAGCGCTGCCCGAGACCTTCGCAGACCATCACAGGTTCAGCTTCCAGCAAATCAAACATTTTAACCAGATGAGCAAACAGAAAATCAAAGTAGCTTTCGCATTCACACAGACCAATTAATCACAGATAATACATCTGCACTCACACTCTCTCAGTAGACTAGCCCCCAACTCCCCAGATGGGCATGGGGGCACTCTCCCGGCACCCACGCCCCAGACCAGAATTCTCGACCAACGTTTCAGTGAGAACCTACTGGAGGGAGGAGTTAAGCTGCGTCCAGCTCCCCCCTCCCCCACTTCTCGGTAGCAAATTGCCTAGTCCCACACAAGCATACAAACAGAAGAGTGAACCCAGAATTCCTTAATAGAATCTGAATTCACTCACCTCAGTCCTGATTCCTGAATACCTGACAAAGTCCTATGACTTCTGGGGAGGTGATCAAGCTCTCTCTCATACTAACTTGGAGTAGGCCTGACTGACTGGGACCCGTACCTTACAGATTCTATCGACAGGTTCAGAGGTGTCCGTCCGTCCACTTTCTCCAGATGCCGGCCGGATCCTGGGCTGAGGTCCGAAAGTGCCTGGAGTTTCCCCAGATTCAATTCTGCTAAAATCAGAAAAGGGCGCCTTATGGAGGCCTATCCTGCGCCCCCAACCTCAAACCCCGTTCACTCACTAGAGGCAAGAGCCAAACTTGGTTAGGTTCCTGGTTCAGAAGAGCAAAGAAAAACCAAGCACACTTCCTAGAGAAAGGGAGGGACCCATTTATTAACACTAGTGACTAGTGGACTCCTGGAAGTAATTTCCAAATCAGAGAGTCAAGTAACATACAGAGGCTTTGCTTTTTATAATCTTACTAGAGGCCCGGTGCACAAAAATTTGTGCACTCGGGAGCGAGGGAGAGTCCCTCAGCCTGGCCTGTGCCCTCTCGAAGTCTGGGACCCCTCAGGAGATAACGCTTGCTGGCTTAGGCCTGCTCCCGGGTGGCAAAGGGCAGGCCCAATCCCTAGGTGCAGCCCCTTGTTGGGCTCAGAGCAGGGCCAATTGGGGAGTTGGGGCACCACCCCCTGTCATGCACAGAGCAGGGCAGATTGGGAGGTTGCGATGCCACCCTCAGTCACGCCCAGGGTAGGGCCGATTGGGGGGTTGGGGCACTGCCCTCTGTCACACTCAAAGCAGGGTTGATGGGGAGGTTGCGGCGCCACCCCCGTCACAAACACAGCAGGGCCAATCGGGGTTGGGGTGCTGCCCCCTGTCACGCACAGAGCAGGGCCCATCAGGGGGGTTGGGGCTCCATGCCCTGTTACGTACAGAGCAGGGTCGATCAGGGGGTTGGGGAGCTCCCCCCTGTCACACACAGAGTAGGGCCAATAGGGGAGTTGGGGCACAGCCCCCTGTCCCACACTGAGCAGGGTGGATCAGGGGGTTGGGGCGCCACCCTCTATCATCCACAGAGCAGGGCCAATCAGGGGGTTGGGGCGCCGACACTCTCACACTCAAGGCAGGGCCGATAGGGAGGTTATGGCTCTACCCCATCGCACACAGAGCAGGGCCGGTGGTGGGGGGGCACCGCCCCTGCACACACAGAGCCGCAGGGCGATAAGGGGGTTGGGGAGCTCCCCACTATCAGGCATGGACCAGGGCTGATCAGGGTGTTGGGGTGCCTTCCCCTGTCACGAACAGAGCAGGGCAGATAGGGAGGTTGTGGCCCCGCCCCCCTTCACACACAGAGCCGCAGGGCGTTCAAGGGGTTTGGGCACTGCCCTCTGTCACGCTGATCCCGATGCCGGGAGACCTCACGGCTCCACTGATCGCGGTGCTGGGAGGCATATTACCCTTTTACTATATAGGATAGAGGCCTGATGCATGGGTAGGGGCCAGCTGGTTTGTCCTGAAGGGTGTCCTGGATCAGGGTGGGGGTCCCCACTGGGGTGCTTGGCCAGCCTGGATGGGGGGATGATGGCTGTTTGCAGCTGGTCTCACACCCTTCAGGGTGGGGGTCCCCACTGGGATGCCTGGCCAGTCTGGGTGAACGGCTGAGGGCTGTTTTCAGGCTGGTGGGTGACTGAAGCTCCCAACCGCTCCTTTTTTTCTTTTTCTTTTTTATTCTGGGCCAAGACCTCTGCTGCTGAAAGCAGGTATCTGGTTTGTTTGGGTTCTATAATCGAAACACTGTATCATCTCCAGCTCTGAGATCCCGGCCAGCTGAAAGCAGGTTTCTGGGGTTTTGTTTAGCTTCTATATTTGTTACAATGTTTCAAACTGCCAGCTCAGAGGCCGGAAAGGCAGGCGGGGAACGTTGGCTTCCTCTGTCACTGAAGCAAGCAAGCCTCATGTTAGCTTCAAGCTGCCTGGCTACCGGCCTCCATCTTGGCTGGCAGTTAATTTGCATATCGCCCTGATTAGCGAATGGGAAGGGTAGCGGTGTGACACCAATTTGCATGTTTCTCTTTCATTAGTGTAGATTGTCTTTCTTTAGCTTATCTTTCTCATTGATTTCAATTTCAGCTGCTTCCTAGAGAGAATCCCTGTTATCTTCATTCAGTGTCACTTTTTTCACTTGCCCAGAATCCCTTTCTGTCAGCATCTTCAGGAGCCATGAGGGCTCCACACAGTTTTTCTTGGAGGCTGATCGGGGCCTTCCTTACCCTGGCTGCCAGCTGCCGGCAAGGGCCTTCCTTTGTTCTGCACCGCCCCCTGGTGGTCAGCACATGTCATAGCAAGCGGTTGAACTCCCGAAGGGGCAATTTGCATATTAGCTTTTTATTATTAGGTTGTATTGCTAGGAAATTGATATGCTTATATCTAACTTTAACATTAAGGGCTAAAATGAAAATGCAATGCTATCTAATCCTTCTTAAAATACAATTTCAAGTTAGAATTTATTCTGATGATGACTAATAATATTTATTTAGTATTTATATTTCATATGACCATTTTTCATTAACCTGATATCTACATTAATAAAAGAGAAACATGGTAATTAGCGTACGACCGCTACCCTTTTCATTGGCTAATCAGTGAGTATATGCAAATTAACTGTCAGCCAAGATGGCGGCTGGCAGCCAGGCAGCTGGAAGCGAACATGAGGCTTGCTTGCTGCAGTGACTGCAGACTCCAACGTTCCCCGCCTGCGTTGCCGGCCTCTGAGCTACAACTCTAAGAAACTATGTTGCAAACATAGAAGATAAACAAAACCCCAGAAACCGGCTTTCAGTCAGCTGGGCTTTAGCAATATTGTAACGATGTTTTCAGAGGCGAGGCCTCAGAGCTAAAGCTGGCCCAGAATAAAAAAAAAAAAAAAGAAAACAAGGAGTGGTTGGAAGCTTCAGTCACTCGCTTCCAGAAAACAGCCCTCAGCCCCTCACCCAGACTGGCCAGGCACCCCAGTGGTGACCCCCACCCTGATCCAGGACACCCTTCAGGGCAAACCAGCCGGCCCCTACCCATGCACCAGGCCTCTATCCTATATAGTAAAAGGGCAGTATGCCTCCCGGCACCAGGATCAGCGGAGCAGTGAGGCCTCCCGGCACCAAGATCAGTGTGACAGGGGGCAGTGCCCAAACCCCCTGATCGCCCTCTGTGTGTGACAGAGGGCGGGGCCACAACCTCCCTATCTGCCCTGCTCTGTGCCTGATAGGGGGGAGCTCCCCAGTCCCCTGATTGCCCCGCAGCTCTGTGTTTGACAGGGTGCAGCTCACCAACCCCCCACCCCAACGGGCCCTGCTCTGTGTGTGACAGGGTAGAGCCATAACCTCCCCATCGGCCCTGCCCCGAGTGTGACAGTGGTGGCTCCCCAACCCGCTGATCGGCCCTGCTCTGTGGGTAATAGAGCGTGGCGCCCCAACCCCCCTCCACGAGCCTTGCTCTGTGTGTGACAGGGTAGAGCCATAACCTCCCCGTTGGCCCTGCCCTGAGTGTGACTGGGTGCACACCCCAACCCCGTGATCCGCCCTGCTCTGTGTGTGACACGGGGGTGGTGCCCCAACTCCGCTATCGGCCCTAGTCTGTGAGTGACAGCGGGGAGCTCCTCAACCCCCTGAATGGCCCTGCTCTGTGCGTGACAGGGGGGAGCTCCTCAACCCCCTGATCGGCCCTGCTCTGTGCGTGACAGGGTACGGAGCCCCAACACCCCTGTTGGGCTCTGCTCTGCGCATGACAGGGGGTGGCGCCGCAACCTCCCCATCAACCCTGCCTTGAGTGTGACAGGGGGCGGTCCCCCAACCCCCCAATCGGCCCTACCCTGAGTGTGACTGAGGGTGGCATCGCAACCTCCCTATCCGCCCTGCTCTGTGCATGACGGGCGGCGCCCCAACTCCCCCATTGGCCCTGCTCTCAGCCTGACCAGGGGCTGCACTTAGGAATTGGGCCTGCCCTCTGACACCCAGAAGCAGGCCTAAGCCAGCAGGTCGTTATCTCCTGAGGGGTCCCAGACTGCGAGAGGGCACAGGCTGGGCTGAGGGACCCCCCTTCCCCCTCCCAGTCACAAATTTTTGTGCACCGGGCCTCTAGTTTATATATATTTTTCATATGGCTTGTACTATAAGTTTAAAGTAATCCTGAATTTAATCATACAATATAGGTATTACAATTATTACAATTGAGATTTGGGCTAAGGATGTATTTTTAACCATTTAGATCAGCCGTGGGCAAACTACGGCCCTCGGGCCGGATCCGGCCCGTTTGAAATGAATAAAACTAAAAAAAAAAAAAAAGACCGTACCCTTTTATGTAATGATGTTTACTTTGAATTCATATTAGTTCACATAAACACTCCATCCATGCTTTTGTTCCGGCCCTCCGGTCCAGTTTAAGAACCCATTGTGGCCCTCGAGTCAAAAAGTTTGCCCACCCCTGATTTAGATGGTTAAGAAATGTGAGGATCTAGACTGTGGCTTATTTGAGATCACCAGCATGTAAGTGACATAAGTAGTTTTTCTGACACTAGCTGATAACTGCCTCGCAGGTGTGTGTGTGTATGTGTGTGTGTGTGTGTGTGTGTGTGTGTGTGTGGTTTTTTATAAACACCAATTTGTCATCCAAATTAAACTTCAAATTAAAATTGAAGTGCTAAGCAGATGTTATTAGATTTATTAAAATTTAAGTGTAAAGCCCTATAGTTATATTCTTATGTTCTCTAGAATAATTATTTAACCCACCAAATATGGAACATGCTGATAGGACCTAAAGGCACAATAATGATTAAACTTGACTCATCGAGGAGTGTTAATGACCCATGGAAAGTAAATATAGAGTCTGTCTTTTTTGTGATGATCTTACATAGAGATAAAACAAAGTAACAGTCACACACATCGAATACCTGTTTACACAAGGTCTGATTTAGAAGGCAGAAGTTGTACTAACCCCAGACATGTTACTTTCGTCAAAAGCCCAGGCAGGACAGTCCCAGGCGCAGACATGAGCAGTGGCTATAGTGGGGACGCATCTTGTAGTCTAGGGCGTGTTTGAAACCAGACTTAGTTCTCTGATGTTTCCTACAACAAGCATCACATTGAGGACAAAACCCAGCCTGTCCACGTTTCCTAGCTTTCAGAGGGTGCAGTGAGAAGATGACCTAAGAGAGGAAGTGGAGTTCATTGCGCCACATCCCTACAGGTTGGGAGACTTTGGATTAGTATCTGCTTGGGATCTAAGCTAATGTATGAGCCATCCAGAAAGACCTGATAGTTTCTGGTCCTCATAGCAGGTGCTCACAGAAGTTTCTTTGGATTGCAGACTGGTCTGGAAACAAAGTTTCTGAGAAGCAAAAGGTCAGTCTTCTAGACTGCCAGTGAGTGAGGTACCACACACTTGCCTTTCTGCCTACTCCTGAATTTTTCTTCAAAATCAAGAAAAGTATTTTAATATTCACTAATGAAAACAAATCTGGAAGTATTAATAAACTTTTATTACCCAGGGAACAACTGTCAACTTCAAATGTGGTTCAAAGTTATTTTTAGGTGTATTTTTTTTGCTTGTTTGCTTATTTGAAACCTACCTTTTATAGTGCATAAATATGAAATGAAATAAGCAGATGTCTAATAAATGTCTGGTGAACTGAAAATAACACTTTTTTAAAAATATTGCTATTTGGGAGTTGAGTCAGAAAAACTCAAGATTCAGTTTTAATTTTAATTATAATTCATTTATCTCAAGCTAAGAAGAAAGTAAATTGTGGTCATTAACACTTGGCATTTCATTTAAGGTAAATTTGTATACTTGGCATCAGCAATGAAAATTATACAATTTCACAATTTTTTAATTTTTTAATTTTTCTCACAATAATACTTAGGATCCTTTCCAGCCTTATTGAGGTATAATTTGTTTACAAAAAAACTGTACATAAGTGATGTATGAATTTGGTGAGTTTTGATATATGAATGCCACCATGTTAACACCACCACAAAGGTAATAAAGATATCCATAACCTCCAAAAAACTTAGAACTTAGACTTAAATATATTGTCTTAATGTTTAGACAATGTTTGTTGTTGTTGCATGTTTACTTTTATTTCAGCAAATTGCCTCAGCTCACCACAAGCGGGAAACTAGGCATCTAGCAGATGGTGTCTTTCTGCCTCTGCCATGAAGTGCTACCAGAAGACCACCAGGGGGAGCCTGGATCCCACACTGGAAAATTCACTCAGAAGGGATGGACTCCTCAGAGGACAACCTGCATGTTGGTCAGATGAACTGTCCCTCCATTCCTGACAGGCTTATTTTAAAGCGTTCAAATATGCACTTAGTGTTGAGTGTAGAGTGTAATCTCTGAATGGTAAAATCCATGTCCTTTTCAGTCTGAAATAGTATCTCTATGTCTCCTAATGAGAGGACTTTTTTTTCCTCATTTTATTTTTTTCTTTATTGGTTAAGGTATTACATATGTTAACGTAAAAAACCATTGAAACCTGTAAAGAATTTTGTGAGTTTATTTGAGCCAAACTGTCGACATATGCCGGGAAGCAGAACCTCAACGAATTGAGATAGTGCTCTGGAGAATGGCAGGGTTACATCCGTATTTATACATGAAATTCATTGGTGACAGATTTAAGGAGGTGGGATTAAGCGAAGCAGTGGGAAACCTCTGTGATAGGATAGCAGGGTCAATTAACATGATAATGAAGGAATGCGCCCAGAACATTTGGTTGTGCCCCAGGGGCTCCAGAAAAAAGGGAAGTTACAAGTTACCCAGACATTTCAAAGGGTATGTTATCTTAGAGGCAAAAAGGCAAATGGGCTCAGTAAGGATCAAAGTTGATCTTATCAGTGAAGATACCTGCCTAGGAGGTGACTGCCCACCATAACTGCTTTCAGTTTCAGTTTAATTTCAGACCATCCTTTGTGGTTACTTTAGGTCTCTGAGTCTGCAGAACTGCCATGCAGGCCTTCCCTGAGCTTGTCAGGTCAGCATGTGGCCCCTTTCGTCCACACATATGTGTCCTTATCCCCCCATTACCACCCCACTCCCTACCCCAACTGGTGTCTGTGTACATTGGTTAGGTTTATAAACATGCATACCAGTCCTTTGGTTGATCTCTCCCCCTGACCCCCACCCTCCCCTATCTTCCCTCTGAGTTTTGACAGTCTGATCGATGCTTCTCTGAGAGGACTTTTGTTGCAAATATGTATAGAAGAAAGCCAAACATTTTTTACAAATTTCTTATACAGAATGTAAAATGATTTTTAAATAACTGCATTCCAGAACAACTGTGGACCTTAAAATTTACAAAGTCTGGTATTCAATCAAATATCACCAAGTATTCAAAGAAGAAAATAATTTCATAAGGAGGAAAATCAATCCATAGGAAAGGGCCCAGAAATGACAAAGTCTTATAAATAATGATATTTAAAAGTCATAATAACTCCACTTCCATATGTTTAAGAGCCAGGGGAAAGATTGAGCATGTTAGGTAGTGATATGGCGAATACAAAAGGACTCAACTATGAGATAAAAATTACTTAAAGCAGATATAATGCCGCAGTGAAACAGATTAGTAAAATAGAAAAGAGAGCATTAGAAACTGTCCAAAATGAAAAGCAGGAAAGAGGACTAAAACAATAAAAATTTGATCATAGCATTAATAAACTGAGGACAAATTCAAGTGGCCTAATAAATGTGTAATGGGTTGTTGGGTTAGGAGGGAGAACATAATAGAAAATGATTTGAATAAATAATGGTTGAAAAAAATACTCAAAGTTGGTAAATGCTACAAACCCACAGATCTAAACAGATTAATGAACCCCAAGACAGAAGAAATTATAAAGACAAACCAAAGCAAATGATAGTCAAAGGGCTAAAAAAACAAAAAAACAAAAAAACAAACAAACAAACAAAAAAACACACAGATAAATTTAAAAGCATCCAGTGGAAAATAACACAGGATATAGATAAGAACACAATAACCATGACAGCAGCCTTTTTGGTAGAAACAATGCACACCAGAAGATATTCTTACCAGTAAAAAAAAAAAAAAAAAAATTCTATAATGCTGTAATTTAAAAACAAGACAAACAGAAATACTGTTAACCTGGATTTCTAAACTAAATAACAAAGTTTTTCAAAAATGAAAGTGAAGTAAAGCTTTTTTAAGCCTAGTATAAAAATCTGTCATTTACAGCTTTAAAAATTCATAATGCCAATAAATTCTTGACCAAAGAATTAAGCATTAGAGTTGCAAAATAAATTTCAAATTATCTTAAGACTAGAGGCCTGGTGCACAGACTCGCCCTCTTGCAATCCAGGACCCCTCAGGGGATGTCAAAGAGCCAGTTTTGGCCTGATACCCATAGGCCAGGCCGAGGGTCCCCACTGGTGCATGAATCTATGCACCAGGCCTCTAGTATGCATATAAGATCTTTGGTTAATCTCTTCCCACCTTCCCCCTCCTTCCCTCTGAGATTCATCAGTTTGTTCCATGCTTCCATGTCTGTGGTGTCTGCTCCTGCATTGAGCGTCTGCCTCCTGGTGGTCAGTGCATGTTATAGCTACTAGCTGGCCAGTGGGTCACTTAGATATATATATTGTTATGTCTGACAAATCTGTCTTAGATATAGTTAACAAATCTGTATCATGTCATTCTATTCCAATATTTTTTAAATAAAAAGTTTGCTGACTATTTTCAAGAACATTCTGAACTGGCAAGATGGCCTTAAAAATGTTTCTCATAATTGCCTTCAGTGGCTATTCCCTGAGGACACAAAGCAGGGTATTGTGAGTAGGTGGAGCCCTAATGGAGGAAAGGTGGGAGGGATAAGGCATATTTTCCTGGAACAAATTTTTTGTTTTTTGGTGGTATATTTTCTTGGCATAGAGTTACATTCTTCGGGTTCCAATGTCTCATTTCCCACAGCCAGTCCTGAAAGAAGGGAAGCTGGAAGTTCAGCAGAGCCAGAAAGAGGGCCAGTGTCCAGGGTTTCTGTTCCACATTGCAGCTGGGCGTGGTTCAGCATCCAGGCCAGATTCAAGTCCTTCAGTCCACGTGTGGGCCCAACAGGGCCATGCGCCATGCGGCCACAGTGCAGTCCCCTGCAGCCAGAGCCACAAGAGGTCACGCGTGAGGCCAAGAGAGGGAACTTCGTTTGTTTGGAAGTTTGTTTGTTTGTTTATTTATTTATTTATTTATTTATTTATTTATATTCTCAAGATAATACATATAATTAATTTTAAAGGGCCAGAAAGTACAAAAAAAGGTCTGTAATACAAAGGAAAAACCCTTTCTCCAGTCCTACTAACCCTAAGTTCCCTCTCCAGCACCACAAGCTACCTCTAACAAGACTTTTAATTGTTTTTGCTATTTCTAGATTTTTAGCATATGAAATGTTCTTTATCTATTCACTCTGTACCAGTAGAAACGATGATTTAGTTGGCTTTCTTACAATATGAGCTTGCACATGTGCTCACACACACACGTCTCTCCCTCACCCTATTTTTCCATTATGTCTGTGTCTCCACTTTTTTTTTTATTGCCTAAAGTTTTACATTTGTCTTCTTTTTCCCCAATTGACCCTCTCCCCCATCCCTTCCCAGCCAGGGCAAGCCCCCACTGCCCCAGTGTCTATGTCCATTGGTAATGCTAGTATGCATGCATATAAGTCCTTTGGTTGCTCTCTAACCCCCCTCCCCTACCATTTGTCTCTAGATCAGTGGTTCTCAACCTGTGGGTCTCGACCCCTTTGGGGGTCGAACGACCCTTTCACAGGGGTTGCCTAAGACCATTGGAAAACACATATATAATTACATATTGTTTTTGTGATTAATCACTATGCTTTAATTATGTTCAATTTGTAACAATGAATATACATCCTGCATATCAGATATTTACATTACAATTCATAACAGTACTAAAATTACAGTTATGAAGTAGCAACAAAAATAATTTTATGGTTGGGGGTCACCACAACATGAGGAACTCTACTAAAGGGTCGCGGCATTAGGAAGGTTGAGAACCACTGCTCTAGATCGATCTCTCTTTGTTCATCAGACTGTGATGATCATTATATCTCACATATGAGTGAGATCATGTGATATTTATTTTTCTCCAACTGGCTTATTTCACTTAGTGTAATGTTCTCCAGTTCCATCCATGCTGTTGCAAATGGTAAAAGTAAAGAAATTTTTATTTTAGAAAACTGAGACAAGACAGAGCAGGCACCCTATTCTATGTATAACAATGTCAGGAAGTAGCTTATAAATTCACATTACTTTTTAAGAATACACAAGATAGGTAAGTTTCACTAATGGTGCCTTTCCACTTCTCCTCAACCTTCTCATCAACCCCTCCTCCATCCCCACTAAGAATGCACACTTTGCCTCAGGATGCACCTCAATGAAAAAGTTTGTAGAAAATATCTATATTAACGGCATTTTGTACATAATGGTATAATATATCCGCATATCCAGGTATCTACACTAATCTACACTAATAAAAAAGAAACATGGTAATTAGCGTACCACCGCTACCCTTTTCATTGGCTAATCAGTGAGTATATGCAAATTAGCTGTCAGCAAAGATGGCGGTTAACCGCCAACAAAGATGGTGGCTAATTTGCATACATAGGCTCAATGATTGGAGGCAAAAGGGGAAAGACGGAAGAATGGTGGCAGGGCAGAGATGGGGGGTAGCAAAGGCAGCTCGGAGGGCTGCCTTTGCCCTCCCCACAGCCAGTGATCGCCAACAGAAAGCCCAGCAGGCAAGGTGATACCCCCGGCAGAGGTGCCGGTGATCGCCATGGCGACGGGAGGAAGAGAGAGCCGGGGTGCAGGACACCCCAGGCCAGGGGTGCCAGCTGGCCTGCAGCCCCCTGATCTGCGATGGCAAAAGGATGGGCGGGGTCAGCGATCGATCAAAGCAGGTCAGCGATCAAAGCGGAGCAGCAATCAAAGCAGGTCAGCGATAAAAGCAGGTCAGCGATCAAAGCGGGTCAGCTATCAAAGCAGGTCTGCCATCAAAGAGGGTCAGCGATCAAAGCAGGTCTGCGATCAAAGCGGGTCAGCGATCAGATCAGGTCAGCGATCAAAGTGGGTCAGCGATCAAAGCGGGTCTGGCTGGAGCAGCAATCAAAGCGGTCCGGCCAGAGTGGCAAAGACCTGGGTCCCCGGTGCCAAAGGAAAACCGGTGCAGGCAGCCAGGGGAGGGGAAGGCCTATTGCCCCTCAGGGACCTCCTCCAGGGTCCAACCTGAGCTGCCCCGGGGATCTCTGCCCAGCACAGGAAGCTGATGCTGGCCCAGTTCTATGGCATCAGGACCATCCTGCTGCTTAACTCCCAGGCCCTGAGCACAGTGTGGAGCCGCCGTGCCTGGAGGGCGTGGTCCGGGGCAGGCACATGTGCGCATGGTGCAGCGGGACTTGCTGGGGAGCCATCGCCTTCCCAGTCGGGCCTCAGGCCCAGTGCCCAATGTGGAAAGGCCGCAGTGCCGCCACCAGGCCCTGAAGGCTGCCCTGAAAGTCACACAAAGACAACTTCTACTGGGGGGCAGGCATGTGGTGCTCCGGGAAGACGCTGGAGGAGGTAGGGAAGGAAGGTTATGGAAGGGAACAATTGCAAGCAGAGATCCCGAAGGTTCTGAAAGCAGAGGACCAGCTCCTTGCAGACCTGAACTCTGTGTGGGCCTCTTTCTCGGCTCTGTGGAAGCTGTGCGAGAAACAGGAGGAGGTGATGGACCGGAGCTGCGCCCAAGGAAGACTCGGAGGAAGCAACGTGTGGACAGGGCCAGGCGGAGCAGGCAGGCCCTTGCGTAACCCACAGGAGCACAGCCAGACCCCAAGGCGACCACCAAGCCAGGCCCCAGGGAGAAGCAAGCAGATGCCACTCCACTCGCTGGAGAAGACCATTGAGCAGAAATCTAAAGAAACTGATTTTACATCATTTCCCAGGGGGAGAACAGTTGGCATGTAAGCCCCTGACCAGTGCCCAGCCTCTCCTCTTTTTTTCTATCTCACTCTTAGGTACCATGTTCTTTGTTCTCTCTTAAATACAACTCATTTTTAAACTAGATTGCTTCTAAAAGAAGACTAAATAAAGTTTCCCTTAAGTTGGAAAGAAAAAATGGCGGAGGCTTAGACGGACGTGTTGGTGCTTTGTCCCGGAGCAGATAGGGGCGAGCAGCTGAAACGAGTACCAATCAGCCCGATCAAGCTGGGGAGGTTCAGCTGAGAGACAGTCTGCAGCCAGGAATGACAGAGAACTCCTAAAAAATGTGGATGGTTAGAGATTGAGGCTGAAACCTCCCCCTGGGCGCCAGCGCAGCAGCGAGACCGCGCCATCTTGGGTAGCTGTTACCGGCATCCAGAGATCGGCTACTAACCCGGCGGCTACTAACCCGGAGGCAACGACTCGCAAGCAGCGCGACTGCAAGAGCCCAGAGGAGACCTGCACCCCTCCACGGAAAGGTTAGACTTACCCCAAAGGTGCGGTTTGCAGTTCAGGTTGGAGCGAGGAACGCGCGCGCGCGGGCGCAGGGGGAAATCTGCCCCCTCCAAAATCCCCGCCCATAGAGGCCAGCGTGACCCGCAAGTGGGGAGGGCTCCCGCAGGGCTGCTGCCAGAAGGGAACACTATAAATAAGCCCATAGTTGGACTGGATGCAAAAGGGCGGCCTCAGAGTTTCCCTGATAGCCGGCTACTTGTTGCCAGGGGCTTGAGCATGCGCAGACATTCCGCGCAGACACTCCGCACAGTTCTGGAGGGTGGAACCCTGCGAGTTCGAACAGCTTCCCAGGCTCTTGTTTGCACACTTCCTCTTACTTCTGTGAGTTTGATTGTTGGTCCCAGTGCATGTGATTGCCCAGTTGGGGTCACTAGCAGAGCTTGTAGGGGAAGATTGTTTTTGGGGAGCCTGGGAAACAGAGCTGGGAGTGGCGCCTGGGGAACCAGGTCTGGGCGGAGCTGGTTCAGGTGCAATAGAGAGCTCCTGGTCAGAGAGAACTTATAGCCTCGGAGGTCAATCCAGACACACTGCCACCCAGAGGCAGAGCAACGAACTGACTCTTCTGTAAATACAGATAAGGCAATAAGGGGATTTTACGGCCAGCCTTAAAATCAGGACTGTGGCTTACAACACGGAGGAACAGTGTAACAGAGGGAAATTCAACATTCTCCTGAATTCCGGGCGTGCCAAAAAGAAGAGTAGAAGATCTGAAGCACCTGCATTACTGCACATTTTATTTTTATTTTTTTAAATTACTTTTTCTCCTTTTAACTAAGAAAACATTTTTTTTCTTTTTTTCTTTTTTCTTTTTCTCCATCACCTGATTTTGCCCTTTCAGCTACTACATTTTTATTTTTAACTAGTATTATTACCGCTACCATTTTACCACTCTTTAAAGTGTCATTTTATTGTGTCTTTATTTTATTTTGGGACTAATGTTCTCCATTCTATTTTCATCATTCCTTTAGCAACATTTTTCTCTACCTCAATTTGCCTCTGTGCTAAACAATCTCCCCCACTTTTTCCCTTTTGCTGTCCTGTTTCTCTTACCCTACTCCAGCTTTTGATTTTCCCTACTCTTTTTACCCCCTGTCAAAATTTAACCCTGCTTATATATCCTACGTCCAATCCCCTGTTCTAAATCCTTATACACCTTTCCCTTATCTTCCTTCACTATCCAATTTTTTTTCTCTTCTTCTTCTTCTTTTCTCTCTCTATTGTTTTATTGTTGTTTGCTTGATTGACGAGTATATTGGGGTTTTTTTTTTAGGATTGTTTGTGAGGTTAGACTGCTTATTCTTTTTATTTTCCTGCCCCTCCCTCCCCCCCCCCCCGGTTATTTCTGTGCTTCTGTTTCCCCTTGCGTCGCTTGATATTATCGGTTGTTTGTAGTTTGTATTCATCTCCAGGAATCTGTTGCTGTAATTTGTTGGTATTAGTGGCGGACCTATAGGAGTTTTCTCTTCATATAAATAGTCTCTTCCCCTTTTATACTTCATTCTCTTTTCTCTCTTACTTTTTTTTCTTTTTTTTCTTTTTTTTCCTCCTCTTTTTCCCCTCCCTTTTTCCAATTTCATTTTTGCACTCCTTTTTTTCTTTCTTTCTTTTTTCTCTTCTACCTTTTTCTCTTCTTTCCCCCTTATCTCCCAACTCTCTTAGCTCGGGTGGCCACCTTTATTTGGGGTTAGTAATATCGTAAATACAATAGTGTTCAGTGCCTGGTATGTTGTGCCTTGTTGTGTTGTATTTTGTGCCTTTAAATCAACGCAGCAGATTCAAGCAACAGCGGCCTCCTGATCACCACACGCTCTGTCCGGGGAACAGTTGCTGTGTGTGAAGCCTCCCTCCACCAGCCAGAAGAGCCACCACAGCTGTGAACAGCACCCACCAGAGGCTCTGCTATCAACAGAGGAGCCGCTGCTACCACAACCGCCCAAGGAGCAACCACAGCCCGAGGAGCCACTGCCACACAGGGAGCAGCCACTGCCACCCAGGGTCCAGCCACTGAACGACTCAACAACTAGTCATGTCAGTGAGATCAAACATGGGTAGACAAAGAAACCCCCAAAGGAAAGAAAAGGAGGACTCGCCAGAAAAGCAGCTAAGTGAGACAGAGATATGCAACATGACGGAAAAAGAATTCAGAATAAGGTTCCTAGAGTACATGCACCGGATGTTCAAGAAGCAAGAAGAAACAGATGAAAAACTCAACTACTTATGCAAGAAGCTAGAAGAAGCAGATGAAAAAATCAACAACTTAAGTAAGTCCCAAGAAGAAATGAAGAGCGACATAGCTGCAATAAAAAACACCATTGAAAGTATCAACAGTAGACTGGGAGAAGCGGAGGACCGAATTAGTGAATTAGAAGACAAGGAAGCAAAACACACTCAAACTGTACTGCAAATGGAGAAAAAAATTAAAAGACAGGAGGAGAGCCTAAGGGAGCTTTGGGACAACATGAAACGAAACAACATACGAATAATAGGGGTGCCAGAACAACAGAAAGATGAACATGGATTAGAAAACCTATTCGAAGAAATAATATCAGAAAACTTCCCTGAGGTGGGGAAGAAAAAAGTCACACAAGCCCAGAGAGTCCCAAACAAGGTGAACCCGAAAAGACCCACACCAAGACACATCATAATTACCATGGCAAATGTTCAGGATAAAGAGAGAATCTTACAGGCTGCAAGAGAGAGACGGAAAGTAACCTACAAGGGGTCTCCCATTAGATTATCAAATGATTTCTCAACAGAAACACATCAGGCCAGAAAAGAATGGACGGAAATCTACAAAGTGATGCAAAGCAAAGGACTGAATCCAAGAATACTCTATCCAGTAAGGCTATCATTCAAAATTGAAGGGGAAATAAGAAGCTTCACAGACAAAAAAAGGCTAAGGGAGTTTATCACCACCAAGCCAGCAATGCAAGAAATGCTAAAGGGACTGGTGTAAAAAGAAGAAATAAAAAGCTCAGAAAGAAAACAGCCACACAAAAAAAGAAATGGCTACAAACAAGTACCTTTCAATAATAACTTTAAATGTAAATGGACTAAATGCTCCAACCAAAAGACATCGAGTGGCTCAATGGATAAAAATATATGACCCATACATCTGCTGTCTACAAGAGACCCACCTCATTAGAAGGGACTCACACAGACTGAAAGTGAAGGGATGGAAAAATATCTTTCACGCAAATGGAAAGGAAAAGAAAGCTGGGGTAGCAATACTTATGTCTGACAAAATATATCTCAAAGTGAAGGCCATAACCAGAGATAAGGAAGGCCACTTCATAATACTAAAGGGATCAATACAACAAGAAGATATAACCCTGGTAAACATATATGCACCCAATGCAGGAGCACCCACATACATAAGAAAACTACTGGAAGATATCAGGGGAGAGGTCGACAACAATACAATCATAGTAGGGGACTTTAAT